>NC_084624.1:2615236-2915236 GCF_033978795.1 Nerophis ophidion
CCTTGATGCTGAGTGCCAAGCAGGGAGGTAATGGCTCCCATTTTTTTATGATCTTTGGTATGACTCGGCCGGGGATTGAACTCACAACCTACCCATCTCAGGGCGGACACTCTAACCACTGAGTAGGTTTTATCACTTCCAAAGGATGATGATATACGTTTGACATGATGAAAATAACCCAACACACACTTTCTATATTTTCACATATTCTCGTTGTGCTTTTGAGCAGAACTTTGGCCTGGATTATCACACCTTCCAGCACATGGTTGGCGACTGTCCACCGGACTTCCTCCAACTGGCCTTCAACTGCTGCAATGTTAGTTCTGTTTTATCTTTTCTAATGTGAAGAATGGAACCAATCCATCAAATCATTTCAATTGATTCACAATCACTTTTTGCCATTGGATCTCCGTGTGAAAGACATTTCAACACTCTGTCTCTGTCCAGATGGACCCCACACTCCGTCCCTCCTTCACAGACATCATGCAGCACCTGGATGACATTCTGGCGCGCCTCAAGGTGGAATACGTGGAGCACCTGTGCCCCCCCACTCTGGGCGGAGAGGGCGGCAACAAGACAAACGCCACCAAAGGTAACATTTACAACTATTAATTTGATTAAAGGCCTACTGAAATGAGATGTTCTTATTTAAACGGGGATAGCAGCTCCATTCTATGTGTCATACTTCATCATTTCACAATATTGCCATATTTTTGCTGAAAGGATTTAGTGGAGAACATCCACGATAAAGTTTGCAACTTTTGGTCGCTAATAAAAAAGCCTTGCCTGTACTGGAAGTAGCAGACGATGTGCGCGTGACGTCACGGGTTGTGGAACTCCTCACATCTGAACATTGTTTATAATCATGGCCACCAGCAGAGAGAGCGATTCGGACTGAGAAAGCGACAATTTGTTCATTAATTGGAGTGAGGATGAAAGATCCGTGAATGAGGATAATGAGAGTGAAGGACTAGAAAAAAAAAAGATGAGGGCAGTGGGAGTGATTCAGATGTTATTAGACACATTTACTAGGATAATTCTGGAAAATCCCTTATCTGATCATTGTGTTACTAGTGTTTTAGTGGGATTATAAAGTCATACCTGAAAGTCGGAGGGGTGTGGTGACCGCCAGTGTCTCTGAGTGAAGCCAAGAAAGTCACAGCTGCCTCTTTGACATGTTTATGGTAAGAGCCGACTAATTACCACAATTTCTCACCAAAACCTGCCGGTTGACATGTGGTAGAGAAACATGTTCGCTTGACCGCTCTGTTCCATATTACAGCTTCACAACAAACAAAGAAACACCGGCTGTGTTTGTGTTGCTACAGCGGGCTGCAATCCACCGCTTTCCACCAACAGCATTCTTCTTTGACGTCTCCATTATTAATTGAACAGATTGCAAAACATTCAGTAACACAGATGTCCAAAATACTGTGTAATTATGCGATTAAATCGGACGACTTTTAGCCATGAGTGGTGCTGGGATAAAATGTCCGCTCCAACCAATAACGTCACAAGCACGCGTCAACATTCTGCGACGTTTTCAACAGGATACTTCGCGGGAAATTTAAAATTGCAATTTAGTAAACTAAAGCGGCCGTATTGGCATGTGTTGCAATGTTAATATTTCATCATTGATATATAAACTATCAGACTGCTAGTAGTGGCTTTCAGTAGGCCTTTAGTTCTAAATAGAAATTTGACCTCGAAGCAATAATGTTTCATTAGTCTTTGCTGCCACCTAGTGGTTAACTGTGTAATTTAATTACAAAAGTATTACATTTTCTGGGTGTTTATCCAAGGGGAGAAGATCCAGGGTCTAAAGCGACTCAACCCCCTCATCTTCCACGATGACAAAATCCCCCCGAAATCTCCCCGGCCCCGCCGCAACATTTGGCTCAGCCGCAGCCAGTCGGACCTTTTGTCCTGCAAAGCGGGAAGGAAGGTGAACGTCCAGGACCCGTACTACGAGCCCCCGCCTGCCCAGCGAGCCCCCAAGGCCCAGAAGGTCAACCCCTTCACAGCGCGAGAGGACCTGTGTGGGGGCAAGATCAAGTTCTTTGACGTACCCAGCAAGTCGGTCTTCTCGTTGGTCTTCGACCTGCACTCACCCCCTGGCAGCGCCTTCACCAGCCGACCCCTTGCACACATCGCCGCCGGGCCCCAGCAGGCCTCGTCCTACTACTGGCAGCAGTTGCCAGGACGACAGTGTCACTCATTGCCGGTGTCACCCCAACTGCCTCGCTCAGAGTTCTTGTACGCCGCCTCTGCCGCCCACAACGGCCTCACGCCCTGCAGCGCATACCAGCGGACCTCCACCATGTCGTGTAAGTGAAGAACCATGTAACACAAACTAACAATGGATTGATGCGCTGCCTTTTTTTTTAATACTTTCACAAACTTTAATAGTTGGTGCATAAATGAGCTAATTTACAAATCTACAACAATCTAACATTACGATGTACACACACTACTACTTTTGTTAGAGCACCACTTAACAGTTTTTGACAATTGAAAAAGGTAATCGATCAATTTTTTGGTCTAAGTACTCATTTTGTTTATTTTAGTCCACTTGTGCCGTAAAATGACTTGAGCTACACATCAAATGTCTCCATATAATGTGTTGAAAGACAATAACCAAAGTCTTACATTCTTTGCAACAGCCCCCTTTTGGTCCGAGGCCGACCTGCCGGGACACGAAGTTCGTCAGAAGGCAGTCCTGAGCGGCTGGGCTAAAAAGTATGTAGTGGTAGAGATCCCGCCTTACTGCAGGCCAGAGGAGGACGATGTGTTTGGGGAGAGCTGGTCTCCGAGTGTCCCTGCCGTGGAGGCCATGGAGTGCTCGAGCACCCTGGAGGATCAACATGTAATGCCACCTAAGGACTGAAGGGGGCGGTGTGGATCCACTGGACTCTATACAGAAAGAAGGTGAACAAAAAGAAAAGTTGAATATTTCAAAGTAAGTGGTTAACGACATTTAAGCTTTTATGACGCAGCTGTGACACAAAAGGTCACAATAAACCCACATGCTAATATTGTTGATATTTATTGATGTTTTGGGATGACTGATTATTTTGCTTTAAAAAATTGTTAAAAGATCATTTTGCTTTATCAGCAGTTTTTAGTTGTTGTAGAAATCCTTTCAAGTCCACATTTGACTGACTTTGTTTTCCTGACATGAACCCCCCAAAAGGATCATGTTTAGCTAATCTTTGATCGGACCTTCATCCTTTTCTCATGTACATTAACATCATTGATTGTGTTTGGCATGCGAGCTTGATGCCTATCCACACTTTTACCAGCAGTCACGCAGTGTCTTCTTTCAGAGACAATATTCAATCTCACAAAACTGTTTTTTGTTGGATTTTTTTTACATCTAAACAGCTGTCAGTGTTTGTATAAATGCAATTAAGAGATTAAGGAGTTTGCCGCAATAGGAACTAAAATGCACTATTTTTGGGATCTCTGTGACCATTTCTATGCAAAAACATTTTCACTGTTGAGCAGAATCAAAAGTCTTACCTTCTTTGTATATTTGTGTAAAAAGGTTGTTGACTACAGACAGAGAAGTGTTTTTGTCTGCTCATTGAAATAACAAAAGCTTTTCTCAAGAGTTTCATTTAAGTTTCTCTCAATTAAACTTTTGGACTGACTTTAGCGTTGTGAAAGTTTTTGAAACCTCAACAGCTTGACTGAAGAGAAATGGACGCCGAGTAGAAGCATCTCTCCGCCAATCGCAGCAAGTGCACACCAAAGGCAGTGACATTCAGGAAGTCGACAGAGGAAGTTTGGTGGTTTCTTGCGTCACTTTTTTTGTTTGTGCTTCTCAACGCCTGTGCCAATGCACAGTAAAGGTAGGAACAGAACTTTCTTAATCATAGTTGAAGTTTAATTCTCTTGTTTGGGACGTAATAATGGAGTTAAGTAAGTAGGGTCCAGGAGGACGACGAAATTAAGACTGGTGAAGTTCTAAGTGACTTAGCTGTTCAGGTTGTTAAAACTTCCGCTGCACAGACAGGCCTGCGATCTTCCGTAATATGCTAATGCGAGCCGGGGGGGTCACACTGGGCCTGCAAGGATGAGTTGAGCTTGGGGAGACTTGGTATGGACATTTAGATGCTTGCTTACCTAGGTAGAGTAAGTCTAAGGCATGGGTGTGGCCTTCCATTTGAAAATAAATCAAATGCATCGGAGAGGAAGTGGCAAAGCGCTTACGCAAAAAAAAAAAAGGATATTGACTGTGTGATCGTTTACAGTCCTTGTGTTGGCTTTTGCAGACCTAAGTCCATTGGAACTAAAAATGTTTCAGCAACTTGCAACCAGCAACTTGCATTGAAGGCGGCAGAAGCAGCAAGGCATCCAAACCCTCATAGTCGAGTCTCATATGCTCCACACGGCTCTGGACTTAGCAGGTCACAGTAGGACAACCCTGGTGTGAAAGCCAGAGGGAACCATGAGGAGAGTCCGCAGGAAAGTGGCCAACAAGGAGAAGGTGTTTGGTTGTGATCTTCAGGAGCACCTGAACGCCTCCAGTCAGGATGGTATGTGACATTCAAGGAGATTATGCTGGCTACTTAAGTAAAAGTAAGAATAAATATGTAAATGCCACTTTTCGCGTGCAGTTCCACAGGTGTTGCGTTGTTGCACTGAGTTTGTTGAGCAACACGGCATCGTGGACGGAATTTACAGGTTGTCCGGCGTTTCGTCCAACATCCAGAAACTCAGGTGAGTTTTTCTCACCATTTTGAACTCCTCTTTTATCAGAGGCAACATTCTACCTCTGTTGCCTCCAGGAGCGAGTTTGAGAGTGATGGGACACCCGAACTCCACAAGGACGTGTACCTGCAGGACATCCACTGCGTCAGCTCGCTCTGCAAAGCCTATTTCCGAGAGCTTCCCAACCCGCTGCTAACCTACCAACTTTACGACAAGTTTGCTGTTGAGTGACTTGACTACATCTGCCTGTGCCAACCACAGCAAATATTTCCTAGTATCTTGTGAACGCCGAACACTGAAATTTCTTTCACACGCTACAGGAGGCGGTAGCTGTTCAGCTGGAAGAGGAGCGTCTGGTAAAAATCAGCGATGTCCTGAAAGAACTTTCAGCGCCACATTACAGGTTCATTCCTTGAAAACCTATTGGTGAGCACTGAAACACAGATGTTCTTGTACTGCAATGTCTTTGCCTGACTCCCTTCAGGACTCTTGAGTTTCTGATGTCCCACCTCGCCAAGATGGCATCATACTCACCTGAGACCAACATGCATGCCAGGAACCTGGCCATCGTCTGGGCACCAAATCTTCTCAGGTGACATGACTCTTCCTATTTAGATCACACGTTCTCATCCTTATGTAGTGCTCAAATACTCTAATCTTTCTTTAGGTCAAAGGACATCGAGGTGTCTGGGTTCAATGGTACTGCAGCCTTCATGGAGGTCAGGGTTCAGTCCATCGTGGTGGAGTTCATCCTCACTCACGCCGCTCAGCTCTTTCCAGAACCAAGTAATCACTCGCCCCCTAAGCCAGATCACATGTGTCTTCCACATGGAATATATAAGACATTACACTTCATTTAGGTATATCGTGCAACAGGAGGAAGTCTCTTCCCTCCCCACCAGCCCTTTTAAGTCAGGAAGAACCTTCATTAAAGGCTCACCCTCCCGCCAACTTTGGAAACATCAGTCCAGGAGATGGTCCTCTTCCAATAAGACCTTACCACGCTATCATAGAAGGGACTGACAAGTGAGTAGACCCACATATGGGTACAGTATCTAGAGTCCTTCCAGGATTCTTGTGAAGTTCATTGGTACACTCAGGGTATTGAATCAATCCCAACTGTTCAGATTGTCTTAGAATATGCTTCATGGAGGAAAAGTACTTAAGATCCTGCACAAGGTCCTCAGAGCGGCCCTATCTAAGTCTATGACCATGAACCTCGGATGAGAAGTGAAACCTCTTCTAAGACATTATGAACAGTCCAGTTCCACTTGATTCAGTGTTCTGAGAATACTATGACCTGGGTCTATGAGAATGGTCACAGGCATGTTTACATCTATAGAATTCCCAAAATACAGTAATTACACTGTGGCAATTAGGCAGAGAGGTTTTCATGTCATGGTTTTTTGTCCCAGGAGGAAAGGCTCGTTTAAACAAAGGAAGTGGATGTCCATCTTCAATATCGGCGGTCGGTTCCATGACCCGAGACGACGCCATAAAGGCAAAGGTACACATTTTGGGATAACCAAGCAGAACCACCATTTTAGTTGGTCATTGGACCGCAGTCAATGGCAGAATTAAATGTGTTTATTTCCAATTCAGAAAAAGACGGACCATTGTTGAGGCCTGCGAGAAGCATGGACTCCCTCAGCATCCCGTTATATTCAAATGAAGGTGCGGCTCTTCTTAAACGTCATTGACCACTTTGCATTTAGTTTCATTGTTACTTTAATTTCAGGTTCTAAACAAGCTCTCCAAACGTCTAATTTCACCAAAATGTCGGGCTTGGAGGCTGCGGCATCTCCTGGTCAAATTGGCGGAAGTGAATATGCTGTGACCTATCGCAGGGGGACAGGACTTGTAAGCGGTGGCACACAAGGAATTTACACAGCCCTTGACCCTGAAGGTTTAGGAAGCACAGAAACTGACAACGTACTGTCCAGGTCACCGGGACTCACCACAAAAGTGGGTCGAAGAGCAGCAATGCACATCACGGGGCCTACCATAGTAACAGTGCCGCTTCACATCACGTCGAACCTGGCGTTAGGTGTGCTTCAAGGAGGTGGCTGTGATAGGGTCGTCCACTGGGGCAGGGATAAGGAGGGTGAAAAGGTGGAGGTTAAGGATGGAGTAGACAAAGTGGAGAGGAAGGACAGTGGACAAGTGGAAGGGAATATAGAAACTGAAGCAGTGATTAACAGGAAAGAAGTTTTGGACAAGGACGTACCTACTTTAGTTGACAAAAAAGAGGAGGACAAAAAGGTTTGTGGATGGGAAATAGTGACAGAAGATCAATGTGGGCCTAAAGAGACACACGCCAAAAGCCTGAACTCCAATGCAGATGAAGATGTTGAGGACAAGCGTGATCTCAAGGGTAAGGTCAGAAGTTACAATATCATCACGCTTGTTCATGGATAATCAAAACATTTCTCACTTAGAAATGCAAGGAGAGGCACCAGATGAAATTCAGCAGGACGCAACTGAACATGAGGACAACCTTTTTGATTCTTCCGACGTACTCAACTCCACAGAGGTGGAGCCTGATGACCAGGCGCTGTCGGGCTATGTTCAAGACAACTTTGAATTTCTGGACCAAATGGATTGCAGCGTCCTGGATCACATGGATGGCAGCGTTCCCTATGAGGTATTTGATTCTGTATGCTCATAACTCCTGTTCAGAAAGAAGTAACACATCTTAGAAGAACGAGATCATCAGAATCATGTCAGAAGGTTTTAGAAAACCAGATGGTGAATTGGGCAATAAACCAGAATGCATGTTTTGATACTAACATTAAATGATTGTAGTCCGGCTCAAGACACCTTCTTCTAGCCTGAGACCTTGGTCAAAAGACAGGCCTTATTGGAGACTTAGACATTCTGAGGACCTCATAATGTGTCCAAAAACCAGGCGGTGGCCTATCTTTTGAACTCGGATATCTTGTTTAAGACTTAAGCAACATTACTAGGGATGCACAGAAATGAAAATTTGTGGCCGAAGCCGAATAAAATTTAAACGCTTTGCCGTAGGCTGAATACCGAATAATGAATGCAGTTTTTCAACATTTTTTTAATATTGCATAAATAGCATAGAATAAATATTTAGACATGTTTTTCAAATAAAGTAATTTTTTTATTGAATATTGACATTTTTTTTAATATTCCAGTAGTCTTTCTTTTCAAAAAAAGCACAAAGTTTTTCATTTATATTAGGCCTTCAAACAAAACATGCATTCTCCAAAAAAATAAAGTGCATTAAAGTGGATAAACCCACAACAAATGAATTATTGTCCTTTTGGCAAAAGTCTGCTTAGCCACAGTAGATATGCTAATAATGTAAACAGAAGACTCAAGTAAATCTCAATTAAGTGTGTGCTTGTAACCTCATACACTTATACAGGTTCACAACATATCCCAACGTCACTGCGTCAAAAAATTGCGTCACACGCCACTATTCGGCCTTGTTTTTAACTCATTCCACCGAAGGCCGAATGTGGCTTTTTTTTGCCATATTCGGCCGAATATATTCGGTTACCGATTAATCGGTGCATCCCTAAACATTACACAAACCTTGCTTCCGACCTGCTCCAGAAACACAAAGGTATATCTTACAACTTTGGCCCAAAAAACTAAACCAAAAGATAGGTCATGCTTGGGAAATAGATGAGTTAAGCTGTACTTAAGTGTCAATGTTTCTTGTTAGGTTCCCTTATTTTTCCAGATTTTTTTCCCCACCCATTTGTTTCTTGTTTCTGATTACTAAAACGGCTTTGTTTTACATAAGCAACATTGTCCTTTCTTTTCAGGTTCCTCTCCACTTAAATGAATTCTCAGTTGAAACTCCTGGACATTCGGATGACGAGTATGAAGTCATGGAGCAGGCGTCACATCATTTCACTGGGACCGACATAAGCCCGAATACAAGTCCTGAAACAAGCAGTCAAAGCCAACCAAAGCCCCAACGACAGCTCAGCGTCAAGGCAAACGAGCGACAGGCAAAATCCCTCAGTTTGCCTCACATGACCTCACCAGTGGGCAAACCAGATAGCTGCTCTGACGAAGACATCACAGATGATGAAGTCTCCTATAATTACAGCAGTGAGGAAGAGGACAGCTTGTTTGTTAAAAGCCTCCCTCCTGATTTCTTTTTAAACAATTTCTGTGATCTTCAAGTCGATGACGCACAAGCTAGCTGCACTACCAGTGATGATGTTAGCGCTCAAGTAGATCAGTCACAGAGATGTGAAGTGAGTGGAGGTCCTCTTGATTTTTCTACTACTAAGCAACTAAATGATGGAGAAGAGATCGGAGGGGACATGAAAGATGGTCAGCAGCGAGAGGAGATACCACAAAACAATGACAATGTTGACTTCGATGAGAACAGCCTAAGGTGAAAAGGATTTGCTTCTCCACTTTGCTTCTCCACTTTGCTTTTATGAAATGTTTATATGACGTGTCTCCTGAGAATTATGGATGTCTAAAAAAATAATAATACTACAAACAATATAAATATACTTACAATAATACAAATGGTAATAGTCATGTTACACCATTAACTATGGTGCCCTTGTTCAGAGAGAAAGTGTAATTACCTACTGAGCTCTCCAGACTGTAGTATAGTTTATCCCCTCTTAAATGAGCAGTTTACCCAAAACTGTATGGTTTAGATATCCGGGTAATGATTGGCTGATATGACCTGTATGCTCAGGTCTCATTTGACTTTTATTTACAAGATATAACCTTCTGCATTCTTCTCTTTACAGAACAACAAACAAAGATCACAATGTCATGGAAACTGGTCTTTATCAGGATTTAAAACCACCATCACACCAAAGTGTGGAGCTCTCAAAGAAGGAGGACACAGATGAGTCCAACGTTGTGGCCTCTGATGTACTGGTGGACACGGGACAACAGGAGGATGAAGAAGAAGTCTGTCAACTTCAAGTCTCCATCTTTTTTGGCACCCAGAAAGAAAAGGAGGAGACCAAAGATGTTTCTCGAGGAGCAGGAGGGGAGTTTAAGGCAGACCAGGATGGTGGACAAGAGAGTGAATGGAAAGAAGACGCTGGACAAGACAGAGAAGAAACGGGAAACTCACTTGAGCAAAATAAGCTTGAAACCAAAAGAAGCATCTCAGAAGCTCTCGCAAATGAAAATAGCGAAGAACTGCCTCAAAGATTGTACAATGAAAAGATGGCAGTGCGCCACTCGGGGCTTGACGACACAATCAAGAAAATCTGGGATGAGCTCGAGGAGGTCATCTGTGAACTGATCGAAGATGAAGAAAAAAAGATAGGTACAAGACAAGTCTGTGATTGTGAGGATACTCAGGTCTCATTTGAGAATCCTGTGCACTTTGAGGAAGAAGTGACAAACAAGAGCAAGTGTGACATGGAAGACGAGATGGAGACAAGTGTAGGGAAAGACCTTCAGGATGAGACCAACTCAGCAGAGCAGGGCGATCAAAAGGCGGCAAAAGAGGAAAAACGCAGCCTTGAGGAAGTGATGCCAAGTCTTAAAGAGACACAACTCCAAGAGGTCAGTTGTGATGTTCCACAGTCCAAAGAAGCTATGACCTATCAGATGCGAGGAGCCAGCCAAGGAGCAGCCGCAAGGAAGCTGGTCATCTCCAAATCACCAAGAGTTTATCAAGTTAAAGCTGTTCCAGTGGTCCCCCCAAAACCTCAACACTGCAAGCTAGCGGCCCTGAACCTCCGACAGCAGCAGCAGCAGCGAGAGAGGAGAGACGCCGACGTGCCTGATGAAGAAGCGAGGGTGAAGAAAGAGAGTGTGCACAGGAAAGAAGGCGACGATGGTGTCACCAGTAGGGACTCGCTCCGAGAGAGCCCACTCAGCATGTGTTTTGACGAGGCCGTTGCCATAGCTACCATGAGGCGTGGAAAGGAGAAAGAGTGCGAGAGGGAAAGGCAGCGAGATTGGGCAGAAGTCCAATAAACTTATTTTGGAAACATGAAGATTTTCTCTGGTCGTACAACTAAAATATGTCAGTGTGGACAGTTATTTTTAATCTCATAAAAAGAGGAAGGTTAAAGAATAGGACATTTTGTAGGCATCATTCATTTGTGGAAAAGTATTTAGACATTTCCGAGCCAAGTACTTTTGTTTATACAGTGGGGCAAAAAAGTATTTAATCAGCCAGCGATTGTGCAAGTTCTCCCTCTTCAAATGATGACAGAGGTCTGTCATTTTCATCATAGGTACACTTCAACTGGGAGAGACAGAATGTGGGGGGAAAAAAAATCCAGGAATTCACATTGTCGGAATTTTAAAGACATTATTTGGTGTAAAATAAGTATTTGGTCAAGCATTCAAAGCTCTCACTGATGGAAGGAGGTTTTGGCTGAAAATCTCACGATACATGGCCCCATTCATTCTTTCCTTAACACGGATCAATCGTCCTGTCCCCTTAGCAGAAAAACAGCCCCAAAGCATGATATTTCCACTCCCATGCTTCACAGTAGGTATGGTGTTCTTGGGATGCAACTCAGTATTCTTCTTCCTCCAAACACCACCAGTTGAGTTTATACCAAAAAGTTCTATTTTGGTTTCATCTGACCACATGACATTCTCCCAATCCTCTGCTGTATCATTCATGTATACATTTTGGTATAAACTCAACTGGTGGTGTTTGGAGGAAGAAGAATACTGAGTTGCATCCCAAGAACACCACACCTATTGTGAAGCATGGGGGTGGAAACATCATGCTTTGGGGCTGTTTTTCTGCTAAGGGGACAGGACGATTGATCCGTGTTAAGGAAAGAATGAATGGGGCCATGTATCGTGAGATTTGGAGCCAAAACCTCCTTCCATCAGTGAGAGCTTTGAATGCTTGACCAAATACTTATTTTACACCATCATTTACAAATAAATTCCTACAATGTGAATTCCTGGAAGTTTTTCCACATTCTGTCTCTCACAGTTGAAGTGTACCACTATGATGAAAATGACAGACCTCTGTCCTCATTTGAAGTGGGAGAACTTGCACAATCGCTGGCTGACTAAATACTTTTTTGCCCCACTGTGTTTGTCTGATACCCTATCGTACTTTCTGACCATTCACTCTTTAATTCTACTATTTAAATCTCTGCTTCTGGAAACAACCAAATGGTAATATTACTGATAGGGGAGTTGAGTTAACAATGATATTACTTATTTGACATTTGTGATAACTTAGTGGGTTATATATAAGGCAGGACACCTCTTGCTGGAGCTATGTGTCATTTGTGCTAAAACAAATAATCCAAGCATGCCCCTTTGTGGTGTGTGGTAGAACTGCAGGTAATTAACTACATGACCACAATATTCCTGTTTCATATTTGCCTAAACTATTGCCTTTTTATGTTTTATATTCCCACCATTCCTGAATTACACTTTTGGCAAGGTTTTCATGGCCACATTCCTTGAGTCGACCCCGATATGAAGCATTAATTTATCTCTGCGAAGGTCTGACGGTGCTTCTCCAACATCAATCTGTATCACTTGAAACGGTGTTGTTTTCATTTCTCCTGTACGGATCCAAAATGCTTTGTTTATGTTCCTCTCTATTTTCATTTAATGTGTTTTAGCTGCAGTCCCATTAATGAAACTTCCATAATCAATAGCTGCTCTCATGGCTCTATGTACATTCATTAATTAATCTTTCCCAGCAGTAGCTCTCATTCATTTTGATTTTATCACTTAGCTTCCGCTTTTTTGAATATGAATCTTTGACACATATTTTTTGTCTGACCACATGCCAAGATATTTGAAATACTCTACTTTTTCCATATTTATACTTATAGTTAATGTTGTGAACATCTATTCATTTCTTCCTGGTAAACATCATAGCAACATTTACTGGGAGATATCTTAAATCCCCAGCAACATAACCGCTGTTCTCCTTTACTTATTGCTTCTTTAATTATGTTTTTCACATTTACAGGATCTAGTCCCCTCACCCAAATAGTTCCATAATCAACATAAAGAGCAGAGCCAGCCCTTCAATCAATATTCATTAACATATCGTTAATCATCACATTAAACAGAACTGGACTAATGACACTTCCCTGTGGTATTTGTTATCAATCCTTATTCAGCACAGGACACAAAACTACATGTGGGAACTTTATTCTGAAAGGTAAACATTGGTAGTTGAACCCTAAATAAATGAAATACTAAAGGTTTAAAGTCCTACTGAAAGCCACTACTAGCAGTCTGATAGTTTATATATCAATGACGAAATATTAACATTGCAACACATGCCAATACGGCCGCTTTAGTTTACTAAATTGCAATTTTAAATTTCCCACAAAGTATCCTGTGGTAAACGTCACGGAATGATGACACGTATGATGACGCATGCGCGTGACGTCACCGGCTGTAGCGGACATATTACCCCAGCACCACACATGGCTAAAAGTTGTCTCTTTTCATGGCATAATTACACAGTAATTTGAACATCTGTGTTGCTGAATCTTTTACAATTTGTTCAATTAATACTGGAGACTATAAATAAGAATGCTGTTGGTGGAAAGCGGTGGATTGCAGCTGCCTTTAGCACCAAAACACAGCCGGTGTTTCTTTGTTTGTTGTGAAACTTTAACAGAGAGCGGTCAAGCGAACATGTTTTCTCTACGTCAACCAGCAAGTTTTTGGATGGGAAAATTGTGATATTAAGTCAGCTCTTACCAGAGACTTCAGTGGATTATGCGACCTCCTCCTGCAGCTGTCAAAAAGGCATCTGTGATCTTGGCTCCTCCATTGGCTTCTCTCTAGGATGACAGGGGATGCAAAACATTAACTGTGCAATATATATATATATATATATATATGTTTATATATTAAGGCTGTCAAACAATTACAATTGAATCGCATTTTGTTCAAAGTTAACTCAAACTTAATCACAATAATCGCAGATGAATATAATTGTTCATCATTAATAAAGGGGACGGCGCAGTGGAAGAGTGGCCGTGCGCAACCCGAGGGGTCCTGGTTCAAATCCCACCTAGTACCAACCTCGTCACGTCCGTTGTGTCCTGAGCAAGACACTTCACCCTTGCTCCTGATGGGTGCTGGTTAGAGCCTTGCATGGCAGCTCCCTCCATCAGTGTGTGAATGTGTGTGTGAATGGGTAAATGTGGAAGTAGTGTCAACGCGCTTTGAGTACCTTGAAGGTAGAAAAGCGCTATACAAGTACAACCCATTTATCATTTATTTAACTCTGTACACTGCTGCTGGAATTTTAATTTTCCTGAAGGAACTCTCCTGAAGGAATCAATAAAGTACTATCTATCTATCTATATGGACAAATGAATGCATGGCTGAGTACAAAGGAGACATGTGAGTAAACACTATCACAGGAGACATCTGCATCAGCAGATCATCAGACCATGGCCACCAGGACGCTGACACAAGCACGACCAAAAACCCCTGAGGCAGACAGCTCATCTGAGGAACGTTGGAAAAGAAATATAATAAAACTTGTAAAATAGTAAGAACCATGTGTGGAGATAAAGAATAAAATACAAGTAAGACACATGAAGATTAATGGAAAAAAAAATATATATATATGTTTATATATGCTCGAGGTTGCTTTCAAGGACACATCGAAGGGGGTCTACATCCGGACAAGAAAAGATGCAGATCTGTTCAAAGTTGCTGACTTTCGAGCAAAGAGCAAGACAACAGTTAAGGTTGTGAGAGAATTACTGTTTGCGGATGACAGTGCTATAGTTGTGCACAATGTAGAGGACATACAAGATCTTGGGAACAAGTTTTCAGCAACAGCTAGTCAGATCAGCCTCAAAACAAACATCAAGAAGACAAAATGCTTGTACCAGCCACCCAAGTATGAGCCCTACCAGGGGAGGTCTGTGTCATGGGAGACCCACTTGTGCATTGCCCAACTTTCAAGTACCTCGGAAGCACAGTGACAGAAACTGCCAAGCTTGATGATGAGATCAGACTCAGGATGGGGAGAGCGAGTGCTGTGTTTGGGAAATTAAGGGAAAGACTCAGGAACAACAAGCATGTCTCTACTTGCATCAAGTGCAAGGTGTACAGAGCAACTGTGCTAGCTACATTTTTGTACGGTGCGGAAACTTGGAACATCTACAGGTTGCAAGTCAGAAAACTTCACGCCTACATGATGCGCCACCTTCGGACCATCATGGATATCTCCTGGACAGACAAAATCCCGAACACAGAGGTCCTAAGTTGAGCTGGACTGACAAACGAACGTGAGATGGGTCGGGCATGTAGAGAGAATGAGTCAAGAGCGGCTCCCTCGCCATCTGCTCTACTCACAGTTGGAGGAAGGGAAACAAAACCGAGGGAGGCCAAGGCTAAGGTACAAGGACACCGTTAAACCCAATTTGAGGGAACTGAAGACCAACACTGCAACCTGGCAGCTGAAGGCAAAAGACAGGGCTGAGTGGAGGTCTATGATCCGAAACTAAATGATACAGTCATTGTCGCGCTCGACAGACTGCTATGATAATGATAATGATGTATATATATATATATATATATATATATATATACACACACACACACACACACACACATATATCTGTATGTATATATATATATATATACATACATACGTGTATAGCTATATATGTATATATACACATATATATGTATACGTATATATATATATACACACACATATATGTATATATATATGCATATATATGTTTACATATGTATATATACATATATGTGTATATATATGCATATATATGTATACATATGTATATATACATATATGTGTATATATATGCATATATACATATATATGTATACATATGTATATATGCATATATGTATACATATGTATATATATGCATATATATGTGCATATATGTATATATATGCATGTATATGTATACATATGTATATATACATATATATGTATACATATGTATGTATGTATACATAGATATATATATGTATACATATATGTAGGTGTGGGAAAAATCACAAGACTACATCTCTACAGACCTGTTCCATGAGGTTCCCTCAGTCATCAGGAGATTTTTTTTATACATATATGTACATGTATACATATATATATATATGTATACATATACATAGGTGGGTCTTAAGTTAATACATTAGAATGTCAACTTGAAGAGATGTTTACCTTGTTTGTCCAAAATCTCCTGAATGACCTTTGAAGTAGCAACAAAAGTACACGTACGTTTCTGCAACAAAAGTAGTATCCATTTACAAATACATAAAGATACAGTAAATGAACAACACGGTGAATATTTATCCTTTGTAGCTTCCAAAAATCCCACCTATGTCGCTATATGTTACAGTAACAGCTTTGCCAGCAAGATGGGTGAAAGCACCGCCACTATTAGTTAGTTTTTAAAAGTAACCAAATGATTCCTCAAATGGAAAGCCACACATATACATTAATACTTTACTTTACATTAATACCAGCACCATTTCCCTACAGAACATGAGGTAAACTGCATAAAACTTTTATTTATGCGGAATATTTACCTCCCAAAGGTACAAATTTACTCAAACAAAACAAAAACTTTCTTTTTTTTTGGGCGCTCATCCAACTCTGGCTTCTTCGCAGTGTCTACTCCTTTGACAGTTGCAAACACACCACAGATGTCACACTGACCCCTACTGGAGTCCTCTCGAAACTACATTGTAAAATTCATTTTTCCACCTGGCTACATACTGTATACCAGGGGTGTCCAAAGTGCAGCCCGGGGGCCATTTTTTAACGGCCCCACGGCACCTTTTAGGAATACAATTGAAAAAAATTTAAAACATAAAAAGTGGTATAAAAGAGCAAACAGGTGAAATGTAACAAGAAACTGTTCCAATGCTTTTACTCCTTTAACACAAAGTTGCCGTGCAGGCTGTTTCTTTCTTTAAAAAATAATAATGAATCAAAAGCAATGTCGTTTTGAATTATTGACCTATTCAAGGCTTTGATTAAGTCACATTAAATATTCCACTTTGAGATATTCTTGGGGGAAAATGTTGCATATTTTGTATTTTGCCATATAAAAACCGAGCTGTTTTTTAAAGAAGGGCCTAAAACAAAAACAAAACATAAGCAACAATAACACTTAAAATTGACGGATAGATCTGAAGTTGATCTCGAGATTATTGTGCTAAAAGTAAACAGTAAAAAAAAAATGTATAATTTATTCTTTAATACTTTGATAAGTAGGACACTTTTGGATCCCCAATTATTTTAGTGTGATTTGTTTTTAAGTGTCATTGCTCAAAAAATAATAATGAATCAAAATCCTAAATTAAGGCTCCAATTATTATATAATCTCAAATATTCCACCTAAAAAAGTTATTGGGTGAAAATATTGCATATTTTGTGTTTTTTCCATTTTTTTTTTCCTAATGTTTTGATCTAGAGATTTAAAACTTGCATAATCATAAAAATTATAATACTGCATAATGACACATTATTTAGATATTTTTTTAACCAAAACCCTTTGGGGTCCCCGGGATCATAACTGAGTGTAGGCCTGAATGTATATTTTTTATACATATATTGTATTGTTTTTTAAAATAAAAATTATGAAAATGGCCCCTGCTTGCCCTGATTTTTCAGTGTGCGGCCCTCAGTGGAAAAAGTTTGGACACCCCTGCTGTATACCATTTACTATCTCATATTCAGACACCTCTGATCCGACCTTAGCTTTGAATTTCCTGTTGGATAGAAAATCAACAAAGCAATTATAGAACTTACCTCTAATTCCCATCTTCTATTAATAAACCTTCCCACCACATCAAGTCATAAACCATTTCTACCTCAAAAAACACAGCAAACATTATTTCCTTCATTCTGAGAGTCTTCACTATTTGGTGACTCACTTTCACCACAGCGTCCATTGTTGATGGTCCTTTCCTAAACTATGTGGCCAGTAGTCCCCTACTTTCAAGTAAAAAAATTCAGTCTCCTGACAAGAACTTTTTCCATCCACTTATATAAATGTGAGGGGGGGGGCAATAGGTCAGTAGTCCTCAGCATACTTACACTTACTGCACTCCAATAATTTGGCATCTTCCCTTCTTCCAACATCTTATTAAATAATTGCAATACCTTTTTTTTTTTTTAGCATGCTTTCCGGTAGTTTCTGACGGTTGACATAACATAATTGATCTTCTCCCGTAAAAATAAATCCGCACAATTGACGGTAATTTGTCATTTGTGGTTGCCAGGATTTAACCGTGAAAAATACAGTCACAATGTATAGGACAGGGGTGTCAAACGTATGGCCCGCGGGTCGGATCAGGCTAGCAAACAGGTTTTATCCGGCCCGCGGGATGAGTTTGCGAAGTACAAAAATGAGCTGATATTTTTAAATGAAAGAAACTGCTGTTGTAAATGTGTCCACTAGACGTCGCAATAGCAATTCTTTGTATCTTTGTAAATGATGCTATATATATATATATGTGTACAAAAATAAAATAAGCCACATGATGTAATGTAGGGTTTCACGGTGGCAGAGGGGTTAGTGCGTCTGCCTCACAATACGAAGGTTCTGAGTAGTCAGGGTTCAATTCTGGCCTCGGGATCTTTCTGTGTGGAGTTTGCATGTTCAACCCTGGGAATGTGTGGGTTCCCTCCGGGTACTCCGGCTTCCTCCCACTTCCTCCCACTTCCTCCCACTTCCTCCCACCTCCAAAGACATGCACCTGGGGATAGGCCCCTCCCACCTCCAAAGACATGCACCTGGGGATAGGTTGATTGGCAACACTAAATGGTCCCTAGTGTGTGAATGTTGTCTATCTGTGTTAGCCCTGCGATGAGGTGGCGACTTGTCCAGGGTGTACTCTGCCTTCCACCTGATTGTGGCTGAGATAGGCACCAGCGCCCCCTGCGACCCCAAATGGGAATAAGCTGTAGAAAATGGATGGATGGATGATGTAATAAGCAAACTAGATAAATAACATCCCGTAATTTGATTTTGATATTATTTTTTATCTTGACGGATTGAGAATTAACACTAATGAGTTGATTGATGAACATTATCATATAATTTATTCAGAAAGCATAAACAACAAAAAATAAAGATAGAATAATATTAACATTTAAGTGTAAAAAAAAAACCCAACAACATTATGATTTGTACATTTACAGAATGCGCTTGTTCTATTTTAAACAAAGAAGACAATCTGAAATTGTCTTTATTTTTAAGTTATCGTGCCGTGATTTTACCAGTACAGCCCACTTGGGAGCAGATTTTTCTCCATGTGGCCCCCGATGTAAAATTAGTTTGACACCCCTGGTATAGGTCATTATGGAATGTTGATGTTGAATCCATTAATTTGATTAATACTGTTGATAACGGTTTTTGCTTACGATAAATTACCATGAAAAAACTGATATATTGTTAACCTGTTTACAAAAAAAACTATAAAATATATGGTAAAATACCAGCAGCTGTAATTGCCAGGAATTTACCAAAAACAAATCAGGGCCAATGTTAGTGTTGCCAAACAACCTATCCCCAGGTGCATGTCTTTGGAGGTGGGAGGGGCCTATCCCCAGGTGCATGTCTTTGGAGGTGGGAGGGGCCTATCCCCAGGTGCATGTCTTTGGAGGTGGGAGGGGCCTATCCACAGGTGCATGTCTTTGGAGGAGGGAGGGGCCTATCCCCAGGTGCATGTCTTTGGAGGTGGGAGGGGCCTATCCCCAGGTGCATGTCTTTGGAGGAGGGAGGGGCCTATCCCCAGGTGCATGTCTTTGGAGGTGGGAGGGGCCTATCCCCAGGTGCATGTCTTTGGAGGTGGGAGGGGCCTATCCCCAGGTGCATGTCTTTGGAGGTGGGAGGGGCCTATCCCCAGGTGCATGTCTTTGGAGGTGGGAGGGGCCTATCCCCAGGTGCATGTCTTTGGAGGTGGGAGGAAGCCAGAGTACCCGGAGTGAATCCACACAGTAACTGGGAGAACATGCAAACTCCACACAGAAACACCCCTATCCTGGTAATTTAACCAGGGACCTTCTCACTGTGAGACACAAGCGCTAACCACTGTTTCCTGTATCTGCAAAATGCATGTATTTCCGAGACATGTAAGCCGTACATGAGGATTTTAACTTGAAAGGTTTTGTACAACCTTTCACTGGACAACTCACAACATGGCCTTGTGCAACTTTTTCCTTCAAGAGAACTATTGAAAGTGAGACTTCAGTGATCCATTTCTGTTAAATAGAGGTTTGCAACCAGTTCCAGCACACTTAAACACACAGTGTGGTTCATTTCGATGCAGTTTGCAAAAAAACACACACAACCACTCAATGTCTGAAACAAATTGCCACAAAATGACAAGAAAACATGTTAGCCAAAAGTTAACTAGGCTAATGCTTTATCACAAACCTCTAAAGCAATTAAGGTATGCTGTAATTTCAAATGTCTAATGTGTAAAATCTTTAATTTAGACAGAATAATACCATCATTTTTTAGAGTATTTGCATGCTTGAGACATGACATTATTTGTAAATGCATGTACATTTGTTCATTATGTTCACAGTAAAGTCATGTGTTTTCTTAGATTGTTACTTACAGATGTCCGATAATCGCTTTTTTGCCGATATCCGATGTTCCGATATTGCCATACTCTTTTCAACCGATGCCGATATATACAGTGGTGGAATGAACACATTATTATGCCTCATTTTGTTGTGATGCCCCGCTGGATGCATTAAACAATATAACAAGCTTTTCCAAAATACATCAACTCAAGTGATGGAAAAAAAATGCCAACATGGCACTGCCATATTTATTATTGAAGTCACAAAGTGCATTATTTTTTTTAACATGCCTCAAAACAGCAGCTTGGAATTTGGGACATGCTCTCCCTGAGAGAGCATGAGGAGGTTGAGGTGGGCGGGGTTGTGGGGGCAGGGTTTGGGGTAGTGGGGGGGTGTATATTGTAGCGTCAAGGATGAGTTAGTGCTGCAAGGGTCTCCTGGTATTTGTTCTGTTGTGTTTATGTTGTGTTACGGTGCGGATGTTCTCCCGAAATGTGTTTGTAATTTTTGTTTGGTGTGGGTTCACAGTGTGGCACATATTTGTAACAGTGTTAAAGTTGTTTATATGGCCATCCTCAGTGTGACCTGTATGGCTGTTGATCAAGTATGCCTGGCATTCAAGTGTGCGTGAAAAGCTGGAACACTAAGGCAGTGCCTTTAGGTTTATTTCCATGTACACAGCGGCGTTTTAAAATGTAAAACATTTTACCTTTTGAAACCCATACAGAGAATTTTGAAACCGATACCGATCATTTCCGATATTACATTTTAAAGCATTTATCAGCCGATAATATCGGCAGTCCGATATTATTGGACATCTATAATTATAACCATAGTCATTTATGTTATCCACGGTTTCTTGGTCTGCAGGAATCCACTGCATTTCCTACTGTGATAAACTATTTAGATTTTTGGGGTGTTTTACCACTGTTCTTTATATTTGCTTGACGTAGTTTTAACGGCCATTTTTTACAACGTGTAGGAGAATTTTAGCTTCAATTTAATACTAGTATTAAATAATTAATACTAGTATTACTTGTTTTTTCGATAACATTCTACTCACAGGAGTCAGCCAATTTGATGCTAGTGTTATGTCAATACTTGAGCTTTTATTTGAACGTATATGTCCTTTCTTGTACCATTACCATTATTTGAACACGCTGACTGGCTGGCATCCATAAGTTCTTCCACAACTTCTCCATCATGCTTTGTGTTTCCCGCATCTCTCTTTGCGTCTTCCACGCAACAGTTCAAGATGGAGCCGCATTTCAAGGTAAATGCTGCTTTTCATAACTTTAGTGACGAGCATAGACACTAATACAGTATATTACAGGTAAATGCTGCTTTTCATAACTTTAGTGACGAGCATAGACACTAATACAGTATATTACAGGTAAATGCTGCTTTTCATAACTTTAGTGACGAGCATAGACACTAATACAGTATATTACAGGTAAATGCTGCTTTTCATAACTTTAATGACGAGCATAGACACTAATACAGTATATTACAGGTAAATGCTGCTTTTCATAACTTTAATGACGAGCATAGACACTAATAAAGTATATTACAGGTAAATGCTGCTTTTCATAACTTTAATGACGAGCATAGACACTAATACAGTATATTACAGGTAAATGCTGCTTTTCATAACTTTAATGACGAGCATAGACACTAATACAGTATATTACAGGTAAATGCTGCTTTTCATAACTTTAGTGACGAGCATAGACACTAATACAGTATATTACAGGTAAATGCTACTTTTAATAACTTTAGTGACGAGCATAGACACTAATACAGTATATTACAGGTAAATGCTGCTTTTCATAACTTTAGTGACGAGCATAGACACTAATACAGTATATTACAGGTAAATGCTACTTTTAATAACTTTAGTGACGAGCATAGACACTAATACAGTATATTACAGGTAAATGCTGCTTTTCATAACTTTAGTGACGAGCATAGACACTAATACAGTATATTACAGGTAAATGCTGCTTTTAATAACTTTAGTGACGAGCATAGACACTAATACAGTATATTACAGGTAAATGCTGCTTTTCATAACTTTAGTGACGAGCATAGACACTAATACAGTATATTACAGGTAAATGCTGCTTTTAATAACTTTAGTGACGAGCATAGACACTAATACAGTATATTACAGGTAAATGCTGCTTTTAATAACTTTAGTGACGAGCATAGACACTAATACAGTATATTACAGGTAAATGCTGCTTTTCATAACTTTAGTGACGAGCATAGACACTAATACAGTATATTACAGGTAAATGCTGCTTTTAATAACTTTAGTGACGAGCATAGACACTAATACAGTATATTACAGGTAAATGCTGCTTTTCATAACTTTAGTGACGAGCATAGACACTAATACAGTATATTACAGGTAAATGCTGCTTTTCATAACTTTAGTGACGAGCATAGACACTAATACAGTATATTACAGGTAAATGCTGCTTTTAATAACTTTAGTGACGAGCATAGACACTAATACAGTATATTACAGGTAAATGCTGCTTTTAATAACTTTAGTGACGAGCATAGACACTAATACAGTATATTACAGGTAAATGCTGCTTTTCATAACTTTAGTGACGAGCATAGACACTAATACAGTATATTACAGGTAAATGCTGCTTTTCATAACTTTAGTGACGAGCATAGACACTAATACAGTATATTACAGGTAAATGCTACTTTTCATAACTTTAGTGACGAGCATAGACACTAATACAGTATATTACAGGTAAATGCTGCTTTTCATAACTTTAGTGACGAGCATAGACACTAATACAGTATATTACAGGTAAATGCTACTTTTAATAACTTTAGTGACGAGCATAGACACTAATACAGTATATTACAGGTAAATGCTACTTTTCATAACTTTAGTGACGAGCATAGACACTAATACAGTATATTACAGGTAAATGCTGCTTTTCATAACTTTAGTGACGAGCATAGACACTAATGCAGTATATTACAGGTAAATGCTGCTTTTAATAACTTTAGTGACGAGCATAGACACTAATACAGTATATTACAGGTAAATGCTGCTTTTCATAACTTTAGTGACGAGCATAGACACTAATACAGTATATTACAGGTAAATGCTACTTTTAATAACTTTAGTGACGAGCATAGACACTAATACAGTATATTACAGGTAAATGCTGCTTTTCATAACTTTAGTGACGAGCATAGACACTAATACAGTATATTACAGGTAAATGCTACTTTTCATAACTTTAGTGACGAGCATAGACACTAATACAGTATATTACAGGTAAATGCTGCTTTTAATAACTTTAGTGACGAGCATAGACACTAATACAGTATATTACAGGTAAATGCTGCTTTTCATAACTTTAGTGACGAGCATAGACACTAATACAGTATATTACAGGTAAATGCTGCTTTTCATAACTTTAGTGACGAGCATAGACACTAATACAGTATATTACAGGTAAATGCTACTTTTCATAACTTTAGTGACGAGCATAGACACTAATACAGTATATTACAGATAAATGCTGCTTTTCATAACTTTAGTGACGAGCATAGACACTAATACAGTATATTACAGGTAAATGCTGCTTTTCATAACTTTAGTGACGAGCATAGACACTAATACAGTATATTACAGGTAAATGCTGCTTTTCATAACTTTAGTGACGAGCATAGACACTAATACAGTATATTACAGGTAAATGCTGCTTTTCATAACTTTAGTGACGAGCATAGACACTAATACAGTATATTACAGGTAAATGCTGCTTTTCATAACTTTAGTGACGAGCATAGACACTAATACAGTATATTACAGGTAAATGCTGCTTTTAATAACTTTAGTGACGAGCATAGACACTAATACAGTATATTACAGGTAAATGCTGCTTTTAATAACTTTAGTGACGAGCATAGACACTAATACAGTATATTACAGGTAAATGCTACTTTTCATAACTTTAGTGACGAGCATAGACACTAATACAGTATATTACAGGTAAATGCTACTTTTCATAACTTTAGTGACGAGCATAGACACTAATACAGTATATTACAGGTAAATGCTGCTTTTAATAACTTTAGTGACGAGCATAGACACTAATACAGTATATTACAGGTAAATGCTGCTTTTCATAACTTTAGTGACGAGCATAGACACTAATACAGTATATTACAGGTAAATGCTGCTTTTCATAACTTTAGTGACGAGCATAGACACTAATACAGTATATTACAGGTAAATGCTGCTTTTCATAACTTTAGTGACGAGCATAGACACTAATACAGTATATTACAGGTAAATGCTGCTTTTCATAACTTTAGTGACGAGCATAGACACTAATACAGTATATTACAGGTAAATGCTGCTTTTCATAACTTTAGTGACGAGCATAGACACTAATACAGTATATTACAGGTAAATGCTGCTTTTCATAACTTTAGTGACGAGCATAGACACTAATACAGTATATTACAGGTAAATGCTGCTTTTAATAACTTTAGTGACGAGCATAGACACTAATACAGTATATTACAGGTAAATGCTGCTTTTCATAACTTTAGTGACGAGCATAGACACTAATACAGTATATTACAGGTAAATGCTGCTTTTCATAACTTTAGTGACGAGCATAGACACTAATACAGTATATTACAGGTAAATGCTGCTTTTAATAACTTTAGTGACGAGCATAGACACTAATACAGTATATTACAGGTAAATGCTGCTTTTCATAACTTTAGTGACGAGCATAGACACTAATACAGTATATTACAGGTAAATGCTGCTTTTCATAACTTTAGTGACGAGCATAGACACTAATACAGTATATTACAGGTAAATGCTACTTTTCATAACTTTAGTGACGAGCATAGACACTAATACAGTATATTACAGATAAATGCTGCTTTTCATAACTTTAGTGACGAGCATAGACACTAATACAGTATATTACAGGTAAATGCTGCTTTTCATAACTTTAGTGACGAGCATAGACACTAATACAGTATATTACAGGTAAATGCTGCTTTTAATAACTTTAGTGACGAGCATAGACACTAATACAGTATATTACAGGTAAATGCTGCTTTTAATAACTTTAGTGACGAGCATAGACACTAATACAGTATATTACAGGTAAATGCTGCTTTTCATAACTTTAGTGACGAGCATAGACACTAATACAGTATATTACAGGTAAATGCTGCTTTTCATAACTTTAGTGACGAGCATAGACACTAATACAGTATATTACAGGTAAATGCTGCTTTTAATAACTTTAGTGACGAGCATAGACACTAATACAGTATATTACAGGTAAATGCTGCTTTTAATAACTTTAGTGACGAGCATAGACACTAATACAGTATATTACAGGTAAATGCTGCTTTTAATAACTTTAGTGACGAGCATAGACACTAATACAGTATATTACAGGTAAATGCTGCTTTTCATAACTTTAGTGACGAGCATAGACACTAATACAGTATATTACAGGTAAATGCTACTTTTCATAACTTTAGTGACGAGCATAGACACTAATACAGTATATTACAGGTAAATGCTACTTTTCATAACTTTAGTGACGAGCATAGACACTAATACAGTATATTACAGGTAAATGCTGCTTTTAATAACTTTAGTGACGAGCATAGACACTAATACAGTATATTACAGGTAAATGCTGCTTTTCATAACTTTAGTGACGAGCATAAACACTAATACAGTATATTACAGGTAAATGCTGCTTTTCATAACTTTAGTGACGAGCATAGACACTAATACAGTATATTACAGGTAAATGCTGCTTTTAATAACTTTAGTGACGAGCATAGACACTAATACAGTATATTACAGGTAAATGCTGCTTTTAATAACTTTAGTGACGAGCATAGACACTAATACAGTATATTACAGGTAAATGTTGCTTTTAATAACTTTAGTGACGAGCATAGACACTAATACAGTATATTACAGGTAAATGCTGCTTTTAATAACTTTAGTGACGAGCATAGACACTAATACAGTATATTACAGGTAAATGCTGCTTTTCATAACTTTAGTGACGAGCATAGACACTAATACAGTATATTACAGGTAAATGCTGCTTTTCATAACTTTAGTGACGAGCATAGACACTAATATAGTATATTACAGGTAAATGCTGCTTTTCATAACTTTAGTGACGAGCATAGACACTAATACAGTATATTACAGGTAAATGCTGCTTTTAATAACTTTAGTGACGAGCATAGACACTAATACAGTATATTACAGGTAAATGCTGCTTTTCATAACTTTAGTGACGAGCATAGACACTAATATAGTATATTACAGGTAAATGCTGCTTTTCATAACTTTAGTGACGAGCATAGACACTAATACAGTATACTACAGGTAAATGCTGCTTTTAATAACTTTAGTGACGAGCATAGACACTAATACAGTATATTACAGGTAAATGCTGCTTTTAATAACTTCAGTGACGAGCATAGACACTAATACAGTATATTACAGGTAAATGCTACTTTTCCTAACTTTAGTGACGAGCATAGACACTAATACAGTATATTACAGGTAAATGCTACTTTTCCTAACTTTAGTGACGAGCATAGACACTAATACAGTATATTACAGGTAAATGCTGCTTTTCATAACTTTAGTGACGAGCGTAGACACTAATATAGTATATTACAGGTAAATGCTGCTTTTCATAACTTTAGTGACGAGCATAGACACTAATACAGTATATTATAGGTAAATGCTGCTTTTAATAACTTTAGTGACGAGCATAGACACTAATACAGTATATTACAGGTACATGCTGCTTTTAATAACTTTAGTGACGAGCATAGACACTAATACAGTATATTACAGGTAAATGCTGCTTTTAATAACTTTAGTGACGAGCATAGACACTAATACAGTATATTACAGGTAAATGCTGCTTTTCATAACTTTAGTGACGAGCATAGACACTAATATAGTATATTACAGGTAAATGCTGCTTTTCATAACTTTAGTGACGAGCATAGACACTAATACAGTATATTACAGGTAAATGCTGCTTTTAATAACTTTAGTGACGAGCATAGACACTAATACAGTATATTACAGGTAAATGCTGCTTTTCATAACTTTAATGACGAGCATAGACACTAATACAGTATATTACAGGTAAATGCTGCTTTTAATAACTTTAGTGACGAGCATAGACACTAATACAGTATATTACAGGTAAATGCTGCTTTTCATAACTTTAATGACGAGCATAGACACTAATACAGTATATTACAGGTAAATGCTGCTTTTAATAACTTTAGTGACGAGCATAGACACTAATACAGTATATTACAGGTAAATGCTACTTTTCCTAACTTTAGTGACGAGCATAGACACTAATATAGTATATTACAGGTAAATGCTACTTTTCCTAACTTTAGTGACGAGCATAGACACTAATACAGTATATTACAGGTAAATGCTGCTTTTAATAACTTTAGTGACGAGCATAGACACTAATACAGTATATTACAGGTAAATGCTGCTTTTAATAACTTTAGTGACGAGCATAGACACTAATACAGTATATTACAGGTAAATGTTGCTTTTCATAACTTTAGTGACGAGCATGGACACTAATACAGTATATTACAGGTAAATGCTACTTTTCATAACTTTAGTGACGAGCATAGACACTAATACAGTATATTACAGGTAAATGCTGCTTTTCATAACTTTAGTGACGAGCATAGACACTAATACAGTATATTACAGGTAAATGCTGCTTTTAATAACTTTAGTGACGAGCATAGACACTAATACAGTATATTACAGGTAAATGCTACTTTTCATAACTTTAGTGACGAGCATAGACACTAATACAGTATATTACAGGTAAATGCTGCTTTTCATAACTTTAGTGACGAGCATAGACACTAATATAGTAAATTACAGGTAAATGCTGCTTTTCATAACTTTAGTGACGAGCATAGACACTAATATAGTATATTACAGGTAAATGCTGCTTTTCATAACTTTAGTGACGAGCATAGACACTAATACAGTATATTACAGGTAAATGCTGCTTTTAATAACTTTAGTGACGAGCATAGACACTAATACAGTATATTACAGGTAAATGCTGCTTTTCATAACTTTAATGACGAGCATAGACACTAATACAGTATATTACAGGTAAATGCTGCTTTTAATAACTTTAGTGACGAGCATAGACACTAATACAGTATATTACAGGTAAATGTTGCTTTTAATAACTTTAGTGACGAGCATAGACACTAATACAGTATATTACAGGTAAATGCTACTTTTCCTAACTTTAGTGACGAGCATAGACACTAATATAGTAAATTACAGGTAAATGCTGCTTTTCATAACTTTAGTGACGAGCATAGACACTAATACAGTATATTACAGGTAAATGCTGCTTTTCATAACTTTAGTGACGAGCATAGACACTAATACAGTATATTACAGGTAAATGCTACTTTTCATAACTTTAGTGACGAGCATAGACACTAATACAGTATATTACAGGTAAATGCTGCTTTTCATAACTTTAGTGACGAGCATAGACACTAATGCAGTATATTACAGGTAAATGCTGCTTTTAATAACTTTAGTGACGAGCATAGACACTAATACAGTATATTACAGGTAAATGCTGCTTTTCATAACTTTAGTGACGAGCATAGACACTAATACAGTATATTACAGGTAAATGCTACTTTTCATAACTTTAGTGACGAGCATAGACACTAATACAGTATATTACAGGTAAATGCTGCTTTTCATAACTTTAGTGACGAGCATAGACACTAATACAGTATATTACAGGTAAATGCTGCTTTTAATAACTTTAGTGACGAGCATAGACACTAATACAGTATATTACAGGTAAATGCTGCTTTTAATAACTTTAGTGACGAGCATAGACACTAATACAGTATATTACAGGTAAATGTTGCTTTTAATAACTTTAGTGACGAGCATAGACACTAATACAGTATATTACAGGTAAATGCTACTTTTCCTAACTTTAGTGACGAGCATAGACACTAATATAGTATATTACAGGTAAATGCTGCTTTTAATAACTTTAGTGACGAGCATAGACACTAATACAGTATATTACAGGTAAATGCTACTTTTCCTAACTTTAGTGACGAGCATAGACACTAATATAGTATATTACAGGTAAATGCTGCTTTTAATAACTTTAGTGACGAGCATAGACACTAATACAGTATATTACAGGTAAATGTTGCTTTTAATAACTTTAGTGACGAGCATAGACACTAATACAGTATATTACAGGTAAATGCTACTTTTCCTAACTTTAGTGACGAGCATAGACACTAATACAGTATATTACAGGTAAATGCTGCTTTTAATAACTTTAGTGACGAGCATAGACACTAATACAGTATATTACAGGTAAATGCTGCTTTTAATAACTTTAGTGACGAGCATAGACACTAATACAGTATATTACAGGTAAATGTTGCTTTTCATAACTTTAGTGACGAGCATAGACACTAATACAGTATATTACAGGTAAATGCTACTTTTCATAACTTTAGTGACGAGCATAGACACTAATACAGTATATTACAGGTAAATGCTGCTTTTCATAACTTTAGTGACGAGCATAGACACTAATACAGTATATTACAGGTAAATGCTGCTTTTAATAACTTTAGTGACGAGCATAGACACTAATACAGTATATTACAGGTAAATGCTACTTTTCATAACTTTAGTGACGAGCATAGACACTAATACAGTATATTACAGGTAAATGCTGTTTTTCATAACTTTAGTGACGAGCATAGACACTAATACAGTATATTACAGGTAAATGCTGCTTTTAATAACTTTAGTGACGAGCATAGACACTAATACAGTATATTACAGGTAAATGCTACTTTTCCTAACTTTAGTGACGAGCATAGACACTAATATAGTATATTACAGGTAAATGCTGCTTTTCATAACTTTAGTGACGAGCATAGACACTAATACAGTATATTACAGGTAAATGCTGCTTTTAATAACTTTAGTGACGAGCATAGACACTAATACAGTATATTACAGGTAAATGCTGCTTTTCCTAACTTTAGTGACGAGCATAGACACTAATATAGTATATTACAGGTAAATGCTGCTTTTCATAACTTTAGTGACGAGCATAGACACTAATACAGTATATTACAGGTAAATGCTGCTTTTCATAACTTTAGTGACGAGCATAGACACCAATACAGTATATTACAGGTAAATGCTGCTTTTCATAACTTTAGTGACGAGCATAGACACTAATACAGTATATTACAGGTAAATGCTGCTTTTAATAACTTTAGTGACGAGCATAGACACTAATACAGTATATTACAGGTAAATGCTACTTTTCATAACTTTAGTGACGAGCAAAGACACTAATACAGTATATTACAGGTAAATGCTACTTTTCATAACTTTAGTGACGAGCATAGACACTAATACAGTATATTACAGGTAAATGCTGCTTTTCATAACTTTAGTGACGAGCATAGACACTAATACAGTATATTACAGGTAAATGCTGCTTTTCATAACTTTAGTGACGAGCATAGACACTAATACAGTATATTACAGGTAAATGCTGCTTTTAATAACTTTAGTGACGAGCAAAGACACTAATACAGTATATTACAGGTAAATGCTGTTTTAATAACTTTAGTGACGAGCATAGACACTAATACAGTATATTACAGGTAAATGCTGCTTTTAATAACTTTAGTGACGAGCATAGACACTAATACAGTATATTACAGGTAAATGCTACTTTTCCTAACTTTAGTGACGAGCATAGACACTAATATAGTATATTACAGGTAAATGCTGCTTTTCATAACTTTAGTGACGAGCATAGACACTAATACAGTATATTACAGGTAAATGCTGCTTTTAATAACTTTAGTGACGAGCATAGACACTAATACAGTATATTACAGGTAAATGCTACTTTTCATAACTTTAGTGACGAGCATAGACACTAATACAGTATATTACAGGTAAATGCTGCTTTTAATAACTTTAGTGACGAGCATAGACACTAATACAGTATATTACAGGTAAATGCTACTTTTCATAACTTTAGTGACGAGCATAGACACTAATACAGTATATTACAGGTAAATGCTGCTTTTCATAACTTTAGTGACGAGCATAGACACTAATACAGTATATTACAGGTAAATGCTGCTTTTCATAACTTTAGTGACGAGCATAGACACTAATACAGTATATTACAGGTAAATGCTGCTTTTCATAACTTTAGTGACGAGCATAGACACTAATACAGTATATTACAGGTAAATGCTGCTTTTAATAACTTTAGTGACGAGCAAAGACACTAATACAGTATATTACAGGTAAATGCTGCTTTTCATAACTTTAGTGACGAGCATAGACACCAATACAGTATATTACAGGTAAATGCTGCTTTTCATAACTTTAGTGACGAGCATAGACACTAATACAGTATATTACAGGTAAATGCTGCTTTTAATAACTTTAGTGACGAGCATAGACACTAATACAGTATATTACAGGTAAATGCTACTTTTCATAACTTTAGTGACGAGCAAAGACACTAATACAGTATATTACAGGTAAATGCTACTTTTCATAACTTTAGTGACGAGCATAGACACTAATACAGTATATTACAGGTAAATGCTGCTTTTCATAACTTTAGTGACGAGCATAGACACTAATACAGTATATTACAGGTAAATGCTGCTTTTCATAACTTTAGTGACGAGCATAGACACTAATACAGTATATTACAGGTAAATGCTGCTTTTAATAACTTTAGTGACGAGCAAAGACACTAATACAGTATATTACAGGTAAATGCTGCTTTTCATAACTTTAGTGACGAGCATAGACACTAATACAGTATATTACAGGTAAATGCTGCTTTTCATAACTTTAGTGACGAGCATGGACACTAATACAGTATATTACAGGTAAATGCTGCTTTTAATAACTTTAGTGACGAGCATAGACACTAATACAGTATATTACAGGTAAATGCTGCTTTTAATAACTTTAGTGACGAGCATAGACACTAATACAGTATATTACAGGTAAATGCTGCTTTTAATAACTTTAGTGACGAGCAAAGACACTAATACAGTATATTACAGGTAAATGCTGCTTTTCATAACTTTAGTGACGAGCATAGACACTAATACAGTATATTACAGGTAAATGCTGCTTTTCATAACTTTAGTGACGAGCATGGACACTAATACAGTATATTACAGGTAAATGCTGCTTTTCATAACTTTAGTGACGAGCATAGACACTAATACAGTATATTACAGGTAAATGTTGCTTTTCATAACTTTAGTGACGAGCAAAGACACTAATACAGTATATTACAGGTAAATGCTGCTTTTCATAACTTTAGTGACGAGCATAGACACTAATACAGTATATTACAGGTAAATGCTGCTTTTCATAACTTTAGTGACGAGCATAGACACTAATACAGTATACTTATGTGCAGAGGTGGGTAGTAACGCGCTACATTTACTCCGTTACATCTACTTGAGTAACTTTTGGGATAAATTGTACTTCTAAGAGTAGTTTTTATGCTACATACTTTTACTTGAGTATATTTATAGAGAAGAAACGCTACTTTTACTCCACTCCATTTATCTGCAATCAGGTCGCTACTCGCTACTTTTTTTTTGTCGATCTGTTAATGCACACTTTGTTTGTTTTGGTCAGACATGCATTCAAAGTAGGATCTACGCATGCCTGCGTTTTACCAATCACATGCAGTCACTGGTGACGTTGGACCAATCAAACAAAACCAGGCGGTCACGTGACCGTCACACGTCGAATCCAACCTAAAAAAAGTTGAAAAACTTATTGGGGTGTTACCATTTAGTGTTCAATTGTGCGGAATATGAACTGTACTGTGCAATCTACTAATAAAAGTTTCAATCAATTAATCAAAAGTGTAAAGGAAAAAAGACACTTTTTATTTCAACCGTACTTCCCGTCAAAAGCCTAAAGACTGAGCGCACAGTTCCTGTCTTCACAATAAAAGTGCCGCTCCATCGCGCCTGCGCTAACAAAATAAGAGTCTCCGAAAGCCAGCGCAAACAAGCTAGCAAGCTACGGAGTTTGCCGCCAATGTATTTCTTGTAAAGTGTGTAAAAATGAATATGGAAGCTGGACAAATAAGATGCCAAAAACCAACGACTTTCATGATGTATTAGACAGGAAGGAGGAACTTTTTTTCTCCTCCATTTGAAAATGTGGACATTATCAGCACTATACTGTCTGATTCCAATCAATGCATGTCATCAGAATCAGGTAATACACTAACTTATATTCTTGTCTTCATGAAAGATAGGAATCTATATGTTAAACATGCATGTATATTCATTAAAACACCTTCAACATGTCAACATAAATGGCAAAATAAATAAATATAAATTATATACTGTATATATTAAGGTATGTATATATATATATATATATATATATATATATGTGTGTATGTATATGTATATGTATATATATATATATATATATATATATATATATATATATATGTATATATATATATATATATATATGTGTGTATGTATATGTATATGTATATATATATATATATATATATATATATATATATATATATATATATATATATATGTGTGTGTATATATATGTATATATGAGGTAGATCACCTCGACTTGGTCATTTATTAAGTAATTGATTAACATTGAAAAACTTATTGGGGTGTTACCATTTAGTGGTCAATTGTAGGGAATATGTACTGTACTGTGCAATCTACTAATAAAAGTTTCAATCAATCAATGCCTACTGAGCCTATAATGCTGTTAAGTTATTGTGGCTCAATTTGCCATAATTTTTATTTTATTTTAATGTATTATTATTTAATATATAATATTGTTTAAGTTGCTTAAGAGATATTCCTGGCTCTGAATTTGCTCATTGCTATTTTTATGTTTTTGTGCATTATTTGTTGTCGTAATCATTAAACAAACAGGTTACTCATCAGTTACTCAATACTTTTTTCACAACATACTTTTTACTTTTACTCAAGTAAATATTTGGGTGACTACTCCTTACTTTTACTTGAGTGATAAATCTCTAAAGTAACAGTACTCTTACTTGAGTACAATTTCTGGCTACTCTACCCACCTCTGCTTATGTGGGCTCTACCGAGGATGTCGTTGTGGTTTGTGGAGCCCTTTGAAACTCTAGTGATTTAGGGCTATATAAATAATCATTGATTGATTGATAGATATTAAATATATATATATATATATATATATATACATATATATATATATATATATATATCTGTGATGAAGTGGAGACTTGTCCATGGTGTACTCCGCCTTCCACCCGATTGTAGCTGACATAGGCTCCAGCACCCCCCGCGACCCTTTAAAGCAGGGGTCACCAACACGGTGCCCGCGGGCACCAGGTCGCCCGTAAGGACCAGATGAGTCGCCCGCTGGCCTGTTCTAAAAATAGCTCAAATAGCAGCACTTACCAGTGAGCTGCCTCTATTTTTTAAATTGTATTTATTTACTAGCAAGCTGGTCTCGCTTTGCTTGACATTTTTAATTCTAAGAGAGACAAAACTCAAATAGAATTTGAAAATCCAAGAAAATATTTTAAAGACTTGATCTTCACTTGTTTAAATAAATTCATTAATTTTTTTACTTTGCTTCTTATAACTTTCAGAAAGACAATTTTAGAGAAAAAATACAACCTTAAAAATGATTTTAGGATTTTTAAACACATATACCTTTTTATCTTTTAAATTCCTTCCTCTTCTTTCCTGACAATTTAAATCAATGTTCAAGTAAATTTATTTTTTTCATTGTGAAGAATAATAAATACATTTTAATTGATTTCTTCATTTTAGCTTCTGTTTTGTCAACGAAGAATATTTGTGAAATATTTCTTCAAACCTATTATGATTAAAATTCAAAAAAGTTATTCTGGCAAATCTAGAAAATCTTTAGAATCAAATTTAAATCTTATTTCAAAGTCTTTTGAATTTCTTTTCAAATTTTTGTTCTGGAAAATCTAGAAGAAATAATGATTTGTCTTTGTTAGAAATATAGCTTGGTCCAATTTGTTATATATTCTAAAAAAGTGCAGATTGGATTTTAACCTATTTAAAACATGTCATCAAAATTCTAAAATTAATCCTAATCAGGAAAAATTACTAATGATGTTCCATAAATTATTTTTATAATTTTTTCAAAAAGATTAAAATTAGCTAGTTTTTCTCTTCTTTTTTTCGGTTGGATTTTGAATTTTAAAGAGTCAAAATTGAAGATTAACTATGTTTCAAAATTTAATTTTCATTTTTTTTCCTGTTTTCTCTTCTTTTAAACCATAGGTGTCAAACTCTAGCCCGCGGGCCAAATTTGGTCCGCCGTGTAATTTCATTTGGCCCTTGAGGCAAAATCAAATGAACATTAGAGCTGGCCCGCCGGTGCTATACAGCGGTGCCGCTGTAACACTGCATTCACCCATTTCCCGGGAGACTCTCGAATTTCAGTGCCCCTCCCGAAAATATCCCGGTGCAACCATTCTCCCTGATTCCACCCGGACAACAATATTGGGGGTATGCCTTAAAGGCACTGCCTTTAGCGCCCCCTACAACCTGTCGTCAAGTCTGTTTTTCCTCCTCACAAACAGCGTGCCGGCCCAGTCATGTAATATATGTGGCTTCTACACACATGTAAGTAAATGCAATGCATACTTGATCAACAGCATACAGGTCACACTGAGGGTGGCCATATAAAAAACTAACACTGTTACAAATATTCGCCAAACTGTGAACCCACACCAAACACGAATGACCAACACATTTCGGGAGAACATCCGCACCGTAACACAACATAAACACAACAAAAACACAACAGCACAAATACCCAGTACCCCTTGCAGCACTAACTCTTCCGGACTGCTACAATATACACCCCCTCCCCGCTACCAACAAACCCCGCCCCCCTGACCCCGCCCACCTGAGCCCCGACATTAACTGAGCAGTAAAAAGGCCTGAATGGTTGATTTATTCATTATTTTATTTTTACATGTATTAGCCTCTGGAAAAAGTTCATGTTAATATTTACTTCAGAAGGCTGCAAATACAAAAGAGGCATTCCATTTTTATTTAAATTTGATTTGATATGCCATTTGATATTTTTTAATTATTATTGTTATTATTATTTGACACTCAATTTTGCATGTCACTATAAAGTTATATAAGCCTTGCTTGTTCAATGAAAAACTTGTTTGGGTCCCTATTAAAAGATTAATTTGTTCAACCTCGGCCCGCGGCTTTGTTCAGTTTTACATTTTGGCCCACTCTGTATTTGAGTTTGACACCCCTGCTTTAAACCGTTCAATTACCGTATTTCCTTGAATTGCCACCAGGGCGCTAATTCATTTAAAACCTCTTCTCACTCCTGCGCTTACCAATGGTATGCGGCAAAAGTAAGCATGTGCTAATTATTTTAAAACCTCTTCTCACTCCGGCACTTACCAAAGGCATACAGTAAAAATTTCAGTGTGATGTAAGCTTGGACCTTAAAACCTACTGAATAGCTCTTAATCTTCTTCCATTTATGCGATTTCAAATTACCGGTATTGAAATCATCCTCCTCCATTTTGAAAATGATGACAGGGGAAGTGTCACTCATGACGTCACCAGTTTGACCAGGCGGTAATACTAAGCATGCGCTAATTATTTTGCAAAGCGAGTTTGAACCGGCAGTAATTCAAGGCAGGCGCATACTATATGTCCTGTGGCAATTCAAGTAAGTACGGTAAGTGTTTTTTTTCATCATTTATTCCCGAAAAAAAACCTTCCGTAAAAGGAAAAAAAATATACGACGGAATGACAGACAGAAATACCCAATTTATACATATATATATATATATAAATAAAGGTAAATTGAGCAAATATGCTATTTCTGGCAATGTATTGAAGTGTGTATCAAACTGGTAGCCCTTTGCATTAGTCAGTAGCCAAGAAGTAGCTCTTGCTTTCAAAAAGAAGATAATCGGTAGAAAATAGATGGATGGATATATTTACCTGTGTATAAATACTAATTTGTACTCACTCTGAGGTCTTATTCATGGCTGAAGTTGTTTGTTTTTCTGACGCAGACATTGATTGCAGCCACGCCTCCTTCTCGTTGACAACGAAGCCAAAATAATGCCGTCAGAACTAATAAATAAGAGAAACAGAACTGACAATTAGTCTGACACCAAACAAAATAAAACACATTGACTTCACATCCATTATCAGAAAGAAAAATACCTCATGGGCTTCACAAACTCCGAGGTAATAAAGTTTGTTTCCGAGACTCCATTGACGTCTTCTGTCAAATGTTTGCTGTGTCATGCTGCTTCCTTTGTTCCGTCACCTGTTAATTGTCCCCCCAACAATGTGACCAAACCGGAACCAAAAATATATTCCCCTCCAATTGACATGGTTTTCTAACAAAAATAAAGTTAACATATACTTGCATGAATTAAACAAAGTAAATACATATTTTAATCACATTATATGTAAATATGAACGTATACATTGTATTTATTTGTTTTGTTTTTTAATGTTTTAGTGTTTTGTTTTTAATGTTTTGTATTGTGTTTTTATATGTTTAATGGATCTTAAGGTCTGCAATAAAGATTGATGATGATATTTATTATAACCAACTATGACATTATATAACATACAATGTGTGGTAATGGAGATCCATCTGGATTCATTCTAAACATTTCTTCACAAAAAAAAAGAAATCTTTAACATCAATATTTATGAAAAAAATCTAGCTGTCAACACCGAATATTGCATTGTTGCATTTCTTTTCAAGTTTATGAACTTACATTCATATTTTGATGAAGTATTATTCAATAAATATATTTATTAAGGTTTTTTAAATTGTTGCTGTTTTTTTAGAATATTTAAAAAAAATCTCACGTACCCCTTGGCATACCTTCAAGTACCCCCATTTGAGAACCACTGGTCTAGAGTGCACCCCGCCTCCTGCCCGAATGCAGCTGAAAGAGACAAGCGGTAGAAAATGGATGGATGGATATACAATGTGCTTCTGTCAGCAGCTATAATAATAATGGATTAGATTTATATTGCGCTTTTCTAAACTCTCAAAGGGCTTCACAAAGAACAGAGAACTCATTGATTTCATCCATTCATCCATTTTCTACTGCTTGTCCCTTTTGGGGTCAGTGGAGCCTATCTCAACTGCATTCGGGCGGAAGGCGGTGTACACCCTGGACAATACTTTTGCGAGATCTCGTAAAAGTTTTTTTTTCCTATGTCAGTGAAGGAGAAGGAGATAAATAAATAAAGAATGAATGAATCCATCCATCCATCCATTTCCTACCACTTGTCCCGTTCGGGTCGCGGGGGGTCACTGGAGCCTATCTCAGTTGCATTTGTGCGGAAGGCGGTGTACACCCTGGACAATAATTTTGAGAGATCTCGTAAAAGTTTTTTTTTTTCCTATGTCAGTGAAGAAGGCGATAAAGAAAGACTGAATGAATGATTATTCAAAATAGATGACTACATTCGTGGAATTTTCCATCCATCCATCCATTTTCTATCGCTTTTCCCTTTTGGGGTTGCTGGAGTCTATCTCAGTTGCATTCGGGCTGAAGGCGGCGTACACCCTGGACAAGTCGCCACCTCATCGCAGGGCCAACACATACAGACAACATTCACATATTAGGGACCATTTAGTGTTGCCAATCAACCTATCCCCAGGTGCATGTCTTTGGAGGTGGGAGGGGCCTATCCCCAGGTGCATGTCTTTGGAGGTGGGAGGGGCCTATCCCCAGGTGCATGTCTTTGGAGGTGGGAGGGGCCTATCCCCAGGTGCATGTCTTTGGAGGTGGGAGGAAGCAGGAGTACCCAGAAGGAACCTAAGCAGTCACAGGGAGAACATGCAAAGTCCACAGAGAAAGATGCCGAGCCCAGGATTGAACCCAGGACCTTCGTATTGTGAAGCACATGCACTAACCCCTGTCGCACCGTGCTGCTTGTTTAATGCATACAATGACAAACAAATAGGCTTATAAAGTCAACTGTCTACTGGTACTTTAATACTACTGTAGTGGTACTTTAATACTACTGTAGTGGTTCTTTAATACTACTGTAGTGGTACTTTAATACTACTGTAGTGGTTCTTTAATACTACTGTAGTGGTACTTTAATACTACTGTAGTGGTACTTTAATACTACTGTAGTGGTTCTTTAATACTACTGTAGTGGTTCTTTAATACTACTGTAGTGGTTCTTTAATACTACCGTAGTGGTTCTTTAATACTACCGTAGTGGTACTTTAATACTACCGTAGTGGTACTTTAATACTACCGTAGTGGTACTTTAATACTACCGTAGTGGTTCTTTAATACTACCGTAGTGGTTCTTTAATACTACCGTAGTGGTTCTTTAATACTACCGTAGTGGTACTTTAATACTACCGTAGTGGTACTTTAATACTACCGTAGTGGTACTTTAATACTACCGTAGTGGTTCTTTAATACTACCGTAGTGGTTCTTTAATACTACCGTAGTGGTTCTTTAATACTACCGTAGTGGTTCTTTAATACTACCGTAGTGGTACTTTAATACTACTGTAGTGGTACTTTAATACTACCGTAGTGGTACTTTAATACTACCGTAGTGGTACTTTAATACTACCGTAGTGGTTCTTTAATACTACTGTAGTGGTACTTTAATACTACTGTACTGTAGTTGTTTGCATCGTGGTTTTTTGGGAGACAGCCAAGCATTCATTAAAATTGATTTCAATTATTTTTAAGGGGCTGAGCTGCTATAAGATACGAGTTTTCGCGTTACGAGTTTGGTCGTGGAAAATAATGTGCTCGTAAGTTGCGATAGCACTGTCCACGTGAAGTCCGCCTTAGAGCCTATCCCAGCTGCACTTTGGCGGAAGGCAGGGTACACCCAGGACAAGTCGCCACAGATGACCAGGGGCGGCATGGCGTAGTAGATAGAGCGGCCGTGCCAGAAACCTGAGGGTTGCAGGTTCGCTCCCCGCCTATTGACATTTAAATCGCTGCCTTTGGTCGGAGGGGCCGTAGGTGCAAACTGGCAGCCACGCTTCAGTCAGTCTACCCCAGGGCAGCTGTGGCTACTGATGTAACTTACCACCACCATCGTGTGAATGAATGATGGGTTCTCACTTCTCTGTGAGCGCTTTGATTATCTAATAATAGAAAAGCGCAATATAAATCTAATCCATTGTTATTTTTACCAGAAGTCTAACAAAATTTAGCAATGAGAGTCTGATTTTTATAAATTTTTTAATTAAAGTTTAGCGACTTTTAAATATTAATCCAACAACGGAAAGCTTACAGTGAGACACAACGAAGGGTCTACCTATACAATGTAATGTAATAATATAATATAAAGAAAATATATATATATTTTTTTAAAGAAAATGATTAATTGCTTTAATCATTTCTGTCTCCACAAACATCAGTTATAGACAGTGGTTTAAATAAGGGCTAAATAAATTCAGATTAATAAAAGAAAACGAACACTGGCACTTAAATACTTTATTTGCTGAATATGAAAGCCAACACCAGTAAAAAGAACATTGAGACATAAAAGAGCAGCCTGAAGGTGAGGAACTACATGAAAATTAAAACAAGACACCATTATATAGAAAATGTATCAACTATCTTTAAATGTTATAAAATATTATTCCAGAATAATTAAAGTCATTTTGACCTATTGTTGAAAATCTTCCCTGTCGACCTAAAATGTTTGAACACCATTGAATAACAATGACATTTCATATTTTTAACCCTCGGGGGACAAAGACTGATATTTGTCTTCTTTCAGTAAATATTGGCTGTATTATTTTTATTGTTGTCACTGTATTATACTTGATTTCACCTCAGGGGGTTTATGTTACATTTTTTTAATTGCAATGTCCAATTCTTTCACAGGTGTACAGTACACTGGAAGTTATTTGACAATAATGTACATATAAGTCTTTATTGAATTTTTTTTTGCTCAAATAAACTTTGGCCCTAAACAAGAACACCAAACATGTAATGTTTTATTTCATTTATCTTAACATTGTGAAGGCCTTTTGATCAAACAGTTTTTAACTAGTGTAAATTTGCACATGATGATTTATTTTACTACGTTAAACCTGTGACATTATCCGATTAAAAGGCCTTCAAAAGATAAATATTTTTGTTTAGGACTGAAGTTTAATGAAAAAGTTGAGCAAAAAGAAAAAAAAAAAAATCCAAAATGTTTTGTAAGCGCTTTAAAAATGTACTAACTTTTATGTCCCGTTTTGTTTGAAAGACAATTAAAACCAAATGTCCCCAGACGGTTAAACTACTACCCAAACACGCGCGCGCACACACACACACACACACTGACATGTTTTAACATTTGTATAAAAGCGCAAATGTTGTAATGCAAAATAACGCCTCTAAGGGATTGTTGTGCTCACAAGATTATTTGTGTTTGAGGATTTAGGGCTCAGGAGTTCATATATTGCACTAACATATAAAAATGAGTGGTCTTCTGAACATTTGCAATCTGGTGAGTTCACATTAGAATTTAGTAAAAAAGTGTATCCCCCAAAAAGTCAAGAGTTGGGAGAAACAACGAGGGTACATAAAAAACACTTTAATCAACTAACTCCCAAAATGTGAGTTCTCTACTATTTAGTGTGTGAATGTTGTCTAAAATGCAACTAAATGCTAATGAGAACAGTGTAAACGGCTTCAAACCTAAATGTAGAGTCCATCATCAAGCATCTTACTGGAAAGATGGCGAGACTCTCGGTCGCTTCCTCTCCTCTCTCGGTCGCTTCCTCTCCTCTCTCGGTCACTTCCTCTCCACTCTCGGTCACTTCCTCTCCACTCTCCTCTCTCTTTGTGGTCCTCCTCCTTCCCTCTCTGAAACTTCTTGCGGGTGCTCTCGATTCGGGTTCCTTGTCTTTCCTCAGCGCTCTCCTCTGCTCTTTGGTGGTGACTCTTGGGGTTGTCAGATGTCCTCTCCTCCCCATGCTCCCTCTGGCTGCTTTCGTGGCCCCAAAGCGAGTCCCGAAGCGACTCCCGATGAGACTCCCGGTGCGACTTCCAATGCGACTCCCGATGAGACTCCCGATGAGACTCCCTCCTAACTTGGCTTTTCCCCTGCTCTTCCCTCGTCTTCCCCTGCTCTTCCCTCGTCGCCACCTGCTCTTCCCTCGTCGCCACCTGCTGCTTCGCCGGTTCCCGCTCCAAGGAGTCGCTTCTCTCTTCGCTGGCTCCGGTGTCTTCTCTGCTTCCTGTCATTTCTTTCTTCCAGTCTTTGAGTCCCTTCTCCCAAAACGCCTTCTTTCGACTGTCCTTTGAGTCGCATTCGTTTTTGGCAGGTCCTCGATCCAGATTGGCAGACTCGCTCCCATGCGTCCTGGAGCTCGCGCTGTCTGGTCGTCCTGTTGGATTCCAAGTCATTCCTCCGTCTTCTCTGTGGCTGCGTTCCTTTTCTGGATTCTTGCTCCTTTTAGAGTCTCCAGTCTTGCTGGGAGGTTCGTTGCTCTCTTTTGTTTTCTCAACAGCCTTTTTACGCCAACTTGTTTCGTCTTTTTCCCGTTTCTCTTTCCAAGCTGCGACTCGGTTCTCGGTCTCTTTGTCCTTCTTCTTTGTCCCCTCCATCTTCTTCTTTTCTCCTGACTCCTCCTCTTTTTCCTCCACCTTTTCCTTGATGCTTCGAGTTTCCTCATCCTTAATCCTCTTCTCCTCCTCAATCTTCTTGTCCAGTTTCTCCTCTATAATGTCCAACTCCTGGTCCAGCTCTGCCAGCTTATTGGGATCCGACTCCAGGTCGTCATCCACTTCTACCTCCACCTCCTCAATCTCCTCGTACTCCTCCACCTCGATGCCATCCATGGTCTTCTGCAGTTGCGTCTTGACCTTGTTCATCTCCAGGAGGCCGTCTTGCAGCTCTTTGCACATTTCCCTGATTTTGGAGGCAAACTTGGTTTTGGCACCTTTGCGGAGCTCGTGGGAATCCTTGGCAAGGAAGAAGACGTCGAGCAGCAGGAAGAGCGCCGACATCACCCCCGTGGTGACGCTGATAGCCTGGACGGCCTTGGCAGCGCCACCCGCCGCACCCAAGACCTGCACGGTGCTGATGAGCTTGTCCGTGTTTATCATGAGGGCTTTACCGGCCCGGCCACCCTCCTTCATCACATGCTTGATGTTGTGGTTCAGTGCCTTCTTGCTGGCGCTCTCGCAGTACTTCTCAAAGTCCCACTCCTGCAGCGTGTCCATGCCCGCCTGCACAAACTCCAAACATTCCCGGATGTCATTAATTTCCTCCTGGTAGGCCTGGATCATCTTTTCTATCTTCTTGCGGTCCATATTGGAGTGGACCGCGTCCGTGATGTTGGCCGTAGCCGAGGTGATGCTGCCCGCCGTGGCCACGCCGATGCCTACCGCCGTGACGATGATGGAGGCGCCGAAGGTGAATGGCGCCAGGATGAGGCCCGTGATGGTGGCCAAGCTGCCGGCCACGCTGGCCACGCCTCCTCCCACCGCAACTGACACGGTCTTCTTGTGGAATTGGTCAGCGCTGTCGGCCACGGCCAAAAGCTCAAGAATGGATTTCTGCAAGGTCGCCCCCCGCTGGTTGAAGAGGTGCACAAACAGACGTGCGCCCATGTAGACGCGGTCAGCTGCCTCCTCCATCGCTCTGCAGGGAGGAAGAGGACGCTCATTGACCACTTCATTAGACACACCTATAATCCACGTACATCTGCTCCTCGTCCTCTTGGAAATTGGCTGTCTCGTTCCATGTGGACCAGCCTGGAGGACAGGAAATAGATGTCATGCGCACCAGACAAAGGTTTTACAATTAAAGCCTGTGATGTCAAACTTCACCTTCTACATTGTTCCACCAATCCAACAGGCCGTCGCTCTCCTGCAGGGAAAACATGGCAGTCTAAACACACACAGGTATATTGCAATGCACACACACACACACACACACACACACACACACACACACACACCCCTGAGTCGAGCAGGTTGCCATCAGTCGGGAATGCTGCCATCTCCACCGGCTGGACCTCCACTGTGCTCTCCTAAAGATAAATCAAAAGAGGAAAAGGATTAAAAAGTGGAACATGTTTATGCCTGACTTGCTTCCACGAGTGGTTGTCAACAAAAGCGGGACCGACATTAAGCAGCTTCCACTTCCATAAGTGACCTTTAAAGTCCTACTGAAAGCCACTACTAGCGACCACGCAGTCTGATAGTTTCAATGCTAAATATTAACATTGCAACACACGCCAATACATCAGGTTTAGTTTACTAAATTGCAATTTTAAATTTCCCGCGGAGTTTCTTGTTGAAAACGTCGCGGAATGATGATGCGTGCGCGTGACGTCACGGACTGTCTGTCAGGAAATATTAGCGCAGCACCACTTGTGGCTAAAAGTCGTCTGCTTTAACCGCATAATTACACAGTATTCTGGACATTTTATTCTCTATTGTCGAGGCGGCTGATTGGAGCTGTGGCCGCAAGGTTGTTGGTGCCTGTCGTGGCGGTAATCCCAGAACCCGTTGGTGGAAACCAGCAGTGAGGGATGCCATCGAGCTGAAGAAGGAGTCCTATCGGGTTCTTTTGGCTCATAGGACTCCGGAGGCAGTGGACGGGTACCGACAGGCCAAGCGGTGTGCAGCTTTAGCGGTCGCGGAGGCAAAAACTCGGACATGGGAGGAGTTCGGAGAAGCCATGGAAAACGACTTCCGGACGGCTTCGAAGCGATTCTGGACCACCGTCCGCCGCCTCAGGAAGGGGAAGCAGTGCACTATCAACACCGTGTATGGTGCGGATGGTGTTCTGCTGACCTCTGTTGCGGATGTTGTGGATCGGTGGAGGGAATACTTCGAAAACCTCCTCAATCCCACCAACACGTCTTCCTATGAGGAAGCGGTGCCTGGGCTCTCCTATTTCTGGGGCTGAGGTTGCTGAGATAGTTAAAAAACTCCTTAGCGGCAAGGCCCCAGGGGTGGATGAGATCCGCCCGGAGTTTCTTAAGGCTCTGGATGCTGTGGGGCTGTCTTGGTTGACAAGACTCTGCAGCATCGCGTGGACATCGGGGGCGGTACCTCTGGATTGGCAGACCGGGGTGGTGATCCCTCTCTTTAAGAAGGGGGACCGGAGGGTGTCTTCCAACTATCGTGGGATCACACTCCTCAGCCTTCCTGGTAAGGTTTATTCAGGTGTACTGGAGAGGAGGCTAAGCCGGATAGTCGAACCTCGGATTCAGGAGGAACAGTGTGGTTTTCGTCCTGGTCGTGGAACTGTGGACCAGCTCTATACTCTCGGCAGGGTTCTTGAGGGTGCATGGGAGTTTGCACAACCAGTCTACATGTGCTTTGTGGACTTGGAGAAGGCATTGGACCGTGTCCCTCGGGAAGTCCTGTGGGGAGTGCTTAGATAGTATGGGGTATCGGACTGTCTTATTGTGGCGGTCCACTCCCTGTATGATCAGTGTCAGAGCTTGGTCCGCATTGCTGGCAGTAAGTCGGCCACGTTTCCAGTGAGGGTTGGACTCCGCCAAGGCTGTCCTTTGTCACCCATTCTGTTCATAACTTTTATGGACAGAATTTCTAGGCACAGTCAAGGCGTTGAGGGGTTCCGGTTTGGTGGCTGCAGGATTAGGTCTCTGCTTTTTGCAGATGATGTGGTCCTGATGGCTTCATCTGGCCGGGACCTTTAGCTCTCACTGGATCGGTTCACAGCCGAGTGTGAAGCGACCGGAATGAGAATCAGCACCTCCAAGTCCGAGTCCATGGTTCTCGCCCGGAAAAGGGTGGAGTGCCATCTCCGGGTTGGGGAGGAGACCCTGCCCCAAGTGGAGGAGTTCAAGTACCTAGGAGTCTTGTTCACGAGTGGGGGAAGAGTGGATTGTGAGATCGACAAGCGGATCGGTGCGGCGTCTTCTGTAATGCGGACACTGTATCGATCTGTTGTGGTGAAGAAGGAGCTGAGCCGGAAGGAAAAGCTCTCAATTTACCGGTCGATCTACGTTCCCATCCTCACCTTTGGTCATGAGGTTTGAGTTATGACCGAAAGGACAAGATCACGGGTACAAGCGGCCCAAATGAGTTTCCCCTACTGGTTGGCGGGTCTCTCCCTCAGATATAGGGTGAGAAGCTCTGCCATCCGGGAGGAACTCAAAGTAAAGCCGCTGCTCCTCCACATGGAGAGGAGCCAGAGGAGGTGGTTCGGGCATGAAAAAGGGATGTTTTTGTCATGAAAAAGGGAGTTTTTTGTGGTTGGTGCACTATTTGTAAGTGTATATTGTGTTTTTTATGTTGATTTAATAAAATATTTTTTTTATTTTTTTTTTTTTATAAAAAATTATTCTGCGGCCCGGTACCAATCGGGCCACAACCCGGTACTGGGCCGGGGCCCGGTGGTTGGGGACCACTGATCTTAGTGACATGCACAAAAGTGCACTAATAGCTTGTTTTAAAATGTCTCTGACAATCTTGCACTTTCTGTTTTGGAAATGACATGAATGTTTGTGCCACTGCTTAATAACTGTTTAATAAATACAGTTTTGGTCAATTGACTTAGTTGTGATTTCTCTCTCTGCATGAAAGTTTAAAAGTAGCATATATAAATGCAGTATGAAGAAGAATGTTTGAATGTAGACACATAGAATCATCATACTGCTGTGATTATATGCATCAAGTGTTCATTCAAGGCTGAGGCTAAATACCGAGATACATATTGTGTATCTTGATATGGCCTAAAAATATTGCGATATTAAAAAAAGGCCATATCGTACAGCCCTACGTCAGTGAATATGTCCATATATGGTAGAGATTTATCAAAGGAGCTTTGCACGAGTCCGCTATTGTGCTCCGATGCTGTAGCCAATAAGTTCCATCTTTTTACCTGTCCTCCTGTTGCAGGGCTCGTACATGCACATGTTGCCATTTCTAATACAAAGTAGCGTATGGTTCTAACTTATATCTGTCAGTACTCTCCATGTGGAAACTCTAAAAAGTATAACATGGATGACGGGGAGAAGATGCTGTCAAACTGGAGGCACGTAAATAAAACCACCCACAAAAAGGCACATCCTGGAGCATACTTGCCAACCACCCGAATATTCCCGGGAGACTCCCGAATTTCAGTGCCCCTCTTGAAAATCTCCCCCGGGGCGAGCATTCTCCCTAATTCCACACGAACAACAATATTGGGGGCGTGCCTTTGAGGCACTGCCTTTAGCGTCCTCAACAATCTCTCGTCTGCTTTTCCTCCATTCAAACAGCGTGCTGGCCTAGTCACATAATATATGCGGGTCTTACTCGCACATAAGTGAATGCAGGGCATACTAGGTCAATAGCCATACAGGTCACACAGAGTGGCCGTATAAACAACTTTAACATTTGTGGAGAGGCGGAGCTGACGGTTTAACAGACAGGCAGGGCACGCTGGCGGCGAGGAGGCGGGGATGGCGAGCGAGTGGCGAGGCGGGGCGTGCCGGGAGTGACGCCACAAACGAGATCAGGTCTGTGGATCGCGCACCTGGACACGATTAACGTATCTCCTCTCGCTGTATAAAAGGAGAGATGGAGGAGAGAACGAGGCTGGTGATGGTGCGGAGCAAGAAAAAACACATACAATGACGGAGACGGAGACAAGAAGAGGCGGACTGAAGTACGTGCTACTGAAAAGCAGACGGCGGAGCGAGCAGCAGAGGGAGACGCAGTGGAAGAGCGAGCCGACCGCAGACAAGCTCGTGTGGGAAAATAAAGTAAGTCAAACGTGCTCGAAGTCATGTCCTTCCTCGGTGGTCCATGGAACCCGCGAGACGACGGCTTGAGACCGTCACAACATTGTTTCAAATATGCGCCACTCTGTGAACTCACACCAAACAAGAATGACAAACACATTTCGGGAGAACATCCACACCGTAACACAACATAAACACAACAGGACAAATACCCAGAAGCCCTTGCAGCACTAACTCTTTCGGAACGCTACAATATACACCCCCACTACCACTAACCCCATCTCCCGAATTCGGCGGTCTCGAGGTTGGCAAGTATGTCCTGAAGATACGAAAGACAGAGGTTCGAAAAAGGTCTGTAAAACCTAATCCATGAAAAATTTCCACCAAGGAACCACCATCACATATTATGTAGACCACAAGGAGGTGTTTTGAATGTGGGGAAAAAAATCATAATATGACCCCTTTAAATGTGTTTCCATTGGTTTCCATGGGAACAATTACTCTTGCTAACCTGGGCTGGGGTCAACTCCTGCAGCTCCATACTCTCCTCAATGATGGCCATCTTTTCTTCCGCCTGTGGCGCAAAAGCAAAAACCAAAAAAACAAAACGTGAATGTTGTAGACCGGACATCTTGTGGACTTCCTCGAACATTTCTAAAGAAGACATCAACGTTCATCTTTGCTCATGATGATGACTAGGGAGTGTCTACCTGTGATGATACGTTCAGTTTGGGTATCCTGGGAAGAGTTGTTTTGATTCGGAACGATGTGACCTGAAGGAGGCGTTATAACGACACTGAGATCCATCCGGCAGAGAACTCTTTGGTCAATCTGTCGGAGCAAACACTCACTCTTCTTTTCTTTTTGATGGTCTTCTTACGTTTCAGACCGCCTCCTACTGGTGGCTCTGACCCTTCGTTGTCCTGGAAGCATGAAAACTTTGTCACCATAAACTTTATTAGCATCAAAACCTTTGTTATTATAACAACTAGTTAGCATCAACAACTTTGTTACCATGACCAATGTAACTCGTAAGCATAAAAACTTTGTTAGCATCAACAAAGTTGTTATAATGAGGTCTCTTTTAGCGTAAACAATGTTGTTTGCATTAACAGCTTTGTTAGCACAACAACGTTGTTAGCATGACATCTCTTTTAGCATAAACAATGTTGTTAGCATTAACAGCTTTGTTAGCAAAACAACTAGTTAGCATCAACAACTTTGTCAGCGTGACAACTTGTTACTGCAACCGACTTTGTTAGCATAACAACTTGTTACCATGACCAATGTAACTCGTAAGCATAAAAACTTTGTTAGCATCAACAAAGTTGTTATAATGATGTCTCTTTTAGCACAAACAATGTTGTTAGCATTAACAGCTTTGTTAGCATCAACAACATTGTTAGCATAACATCTCTTTTAGCATAAACAATGTTGTTAGCATTAACAGCTTTGTTAGCATAGCAACTAGTTAGCATCAACAACTTTGTCAGCGTGACAACTTGTTACTGCAACCGACTTTGTTAGCATAACAACTTGTTACCATGACCAATGTAACTCGTAAGCATAACAACTTTGTTAGCATCAACAACGTTGTTAGCATGACATCTCTGTTAGCATAAACAATGTTAGCATTTAAAGCTTTTTTAGCATCAACAATGTTGTTAGCATGACATCCCTTTTAGCATAAACAATGTTGTTAGCTTTGACAGCTTTGTTAGCATAACTATTAGTTAGCATCAACAACTTTGTTGCCGTGACAACTTGTTACCACAACCGACTTTGTTATTATAACAACTTGTTACATCAACAACTTTATTACCATGACCAATGTAACTTGTAAGCTTAACAACTTTGTTAGCATCAAAGACGTTGTTATAATGATGTCTCTTTTAGCATTAACAGCTTTGTTAGCATCAACAAAAGTTGTTAGCATGACATATTTTTTAGCATAAACAATGTTGTTAGCATTAACAGCTTTGTTACCATAACAACTAGTTAGCATCAACAACTTTGTTAGCGTTACAACTTGTTACCACAACAGTCTTTGTAAGCATAACAACCGCGTTAGCATTAACAACGTTGTTCAAATATATTGAACAAAAATACAAACACACCATGTTCGTCTTTGCTCCCATTTTTCATGAGTTGAAGTCAAAGATGTAAAACTTTTACTGGATACACAGAAGACCTATTCCTCTCAGATATGGTTCACAAATCTGTCTAAATCTGTTTTAGTGAGCGATTCTTCTTTGCCAAGATAATCTATCCTACCTCAAATATTAAGATGCTGATAAATAATTGCATGATTACTGCACAATTGAAGGCCAATCTGAAATGTGCAGTTTTGCTTTATTGAGGGTGTGGGTGGGTCAGAAAAGCAGTCAGTACTTGCTGTGACCACCATTTGCCTCACGCAGTGCCACAAATCTCCAAGGCATAGTGATCAGGTTGCTGATTGTGGCCTCTGGAATGTTGGTCCACTTCTCTTCAATGGCTGTGCCAAGTTGCTGGAGATTGGCAGGAACTGGAACACGAGGTGGTATACGCCGATCCACAGCATCCCAAACATAGTCAATGGGTGACATGTCCGGTGAGTATGCTGGCCATGCAAGAACTGCTATGTTTTCAGATTCCGGGAATCGTGTAAAGACATTTGCAACACGGGGCCGTGCATTGTCAGGCTGCGACATGAGCTGATGGTCTCGGGTGACAACAATGGGCCTCGGGATCTCGTCATTCAAAATGCCATCAATAAAATGCACTTGCGTCCGTTGTCCACAACATACATCATAACCTCACCCCCACAACGGGCCACTTCATTTACAACGTTGACATCAGCAAACCGCTTTCCCACACTACACCGCACACACTGTCTGCCATCTGCCCTGAACAGTGAAAACCGAGAATTGTCCAAGAAGAAAACACCTTTCCGTCACATGCCGATTAATGTGACCATTTTCCCACTTCATTCGGTTACGACAACAAACTGCAGTCAGGTCAAGACCCCGATGTGGTCGACGAGCATGCAGATGAGCTTCCCTGAGACAATTTCAAATAGTATGTGCAGAAATTCTTTGGTTGTGCAAACCAATTGCTGCAGCAGCTGTCCGGGTGGTTGATGTGGAGGTCCTGGGCTGGTGTGGTTACATGTGGTCTGCAGTCGTGAGGCCGGTTGGATGTACTGACAAATTCTCTGAAACGCCTTCAAAGACGGCTTATGGTAGAGAAACCTTGGACGTATCCTCGCTCATCCATGCGGTCTGGACACAGGCCGAGAGTGGAGTCTGCTGTCTTGGTTGCTTTGTTGGGTCTGCTCCTGTCTCTGGCCATGCTCCCTCCACCCCAGCGGACGATGGCGTGGAACACCGCAGAGGCCACCACAGTGGATAGGTTTCTTTTACTTTTTATTCATAGCTGTATGTAGAAGTGTCTGCTTGTATCTGCTGCTTTAATGTCTTTAATGTCCTCTGTGTTCTTTGATGTTTCCCTCTTACACACATGGAAGAGGGATGTGTACTATGGTTATGAGTTGTTGTTTTTTCCCTTGGCCTCAGTCTGCACCTCCTCTCCAGGGCCCAGGCTAAAACCGATTTTTTTATTTGATTTTAATCTTTTATTTTTTTCTCCCATTTCCCCCCCTCCTTGTTTACCTGTAACTCATCTTTTTTGCAAGGGGCACTGGAAGCCGGCAGACCCGTCAGCGATCCTGTTCTGTCTCCCTGTAATGTTTGTCTAAACTTGAATGGGATTGTGCTGAAAATTTTAATTTTCCTGAAGGAACTCTCCTGACGGAATAAATAAAGTACTATCTAATCTAATCTAAGAAATGAACATTAAATTCACGGGCAACAGCTTTACTTCACGCTCCATCATCTGTGGCATTGTGTTGTGTGATAGAACTGCACATTTCAGAGTGGCCTTTTATTGTGGGCAGCCTAGTCATTGGTACTTTAACTTTAACTCAAGCACACCTGTGCAATAATCATGCTGTTTTATCAGCATATTGACATGCCACACCTGTAAAATGGACTATCTTGGCAAACAAGAAGTTCTCACTAACAGAGCTTTAGACAGATCCGTGAACAATAATTGAGAGGAATAGGTCTTTTGTGTATCGAGTGAAAAATGTTGTTCTTTAAATTCCACTTGTGAAAAATTGGAGCAAAAATAAATGTTTTGGGTTTATATTTTGGTTCAGTGTAAAGTGATATTCACGTTATGCTTGTTATTATGAAGATTATTTAGCATGAAAACTTGTTAGCTACAACAACATTGTTAGGAATGTTTTCAGTATAACAATTTGTTCGCATTTCTTAATGACAACCAGACCTGTTTGTCAGCGGCTTTAGGTGTCCACTTGAACTTCCCAGCAAAGCCTCCTTTTTTCTAATAACATAAACACAAAACAAGTCATTCATAACAATCTTTACAATTCTTGTATTAGCCCCCACTAGTGGATGTGAGAAAGGTCCAGCTGCGGCCTGGGCGTTTCCGTCGTGACACAAGAACGCCTAATGGGCGTCGCTGGACAGCATCCACCAGATGATGTAATTTCTCTTTCCATATTGGTAATTTCATGTCGCAGGTATTTATTATTCAATTGAGGTATATTCTTGGACAACTGCATTGAGCAATTTCCTTTATTTCAAGCAACTCACTTGTATAATGTTTTATTCATCTAAATATAACATCAAAGTTGTGTCTGTTCGTGCTAGTCTGAGCTAGCAATGTTTATTAAATGTCGGCAAATACACACTTCTGCTTCTTGTAAGTCGACACATACCTCTAAGACGTGAACACGTGTTACATAACGAGGGCAGAGCCACAGAGAGAAGTGTCCAATCAACATGTTATGAACAATTCAGGCACTTTATTATATTCAACTATCCATCCATCCATTTTCTACCGCTTATTCCCTTTCGGGGTCGCGGGGGGCGCTGGCGCCTATCTCAGCTACAATCGGGCGGAAGGCAGGGTACACCCTGGACAAGTCGCCACCTCATCGCAGGGCCAACACAGATAGACAGACAACATTCACACTCACATTCACACACTAGGGCCAATTTAGTGTTGCCAATCAACTTATCCCCAGGTGCATGTCTTTGGAAGTGGGAGGAAGCCGGAGTACCCGGAGGGAACCCACGCATTCACGGGGAGAACATGCAAACTCCACACAGAAAGATCCTGAGCCTGGATTCGAACCCAGGACTGCAGGAACTTCGTATTGTGAAGCAGACGCACTAACCCCTCTGCTACCGTGAAGCCCCAAATTCAACTATCTCCTTAAAATTATTGTTTTTAAAGGTCTACTGAAAGCCACTACTAGCCACCACTACTAGTCTGATAGTTTATATATCAATGATGAAATATTAACATTGCAACACATGCCAATACGCCCGCTTTAGTTTACTAAATTGCAATTTTAAATTTTGACGCTTATGTTGACGCGTGCTTGTGACGTTATTGGTTGGAGCGGACATTTTATCCCAGCACCACTCACGGCTAAAAGTCGTCCGATTTAATCGCATAATTACACAGCATTTTGGACATCTGTGTTGCTGAATCTTTTGCAATTTGTTCAATTAATAATGGAGACGTCAAAGAAGAATGCTGTTGGTGGAAAGCGGTGGATTGCAGCCCGCTGTAGCAACACAAACACAGCCGGTGTTTCTTTGTTTGTTGTGAAGCTTTAATATGGAACAGAGCGGTCAAGCGAACATGTTTCTCTACCACATGTCAACCGGCAGGTTTCGGTGAGAAAATTGTGGTAATAAGTCGGCCCTCACCGTAAACATGAGCGGAGCTTGTGTCGTTCTTCCTGCAGCAGCTGTCAAAGAGGCAGCTGCGACTTTCTTGGCTTCACTCAGAGACACTGGCGGTCACCACACCCCTCTGACTTTCAGGTATGACTTTATAATCTCACTAAAACACTAGTAACACAATAAGCAGATAAGGAATTTTCCAGAATTATCCTAGTAAATGTGTCTAATTACATCTGAATCACTCCCACTGCCCTATCTTTTTTTTTTCTTCTAATCCTTCACTCTCACTATCCTCATTCACGGATCTTTCATCCTCACTCTAATTAATGGAAAATTGTCGCTTTCTCGGTCAGAATCGCGCACGCTGCTGGTGTCCATGATTATAAACAATGTTCAGATGTGAGGAGCTCCACAACCCGTGACGTCACGCGCACATCGTCTGCTACTTCCGGTACAGGCAAGGCTTTTTTATTAGTGACCAAAAGTTGCGAACTTTATCGTCGATGTTCTCTATTAAATCCTTTCAGCAAAAATATGGCAATATCGCGAAATGATCAAATATGACACATCGAATGGACCTGCTATCCCCGTTTAAATAAGAACATCTCATTTCAGTAGGCCTTTAATGTAATAGTGGTAAACAAATGCTGACCAAGCTGATTGAAAGTTGGCTAATAAACAGTAGTTTGATGGTCGCTGACGTCTGTCTGTGCTTGCAGACAGGCTTGAGAAATAGACAATCATTGAGAAGCATTTGGATAAACGTTCTATAGATGGCTTAGCTTGCAAACGTTAGTTCTACGCAACCAATATGGACTGCAGAATCTTATTTTAAAACTGTAGATCAGGAGTCTCAGACACGCGGACCGCTAGTCGTTATTTTACGGCCCCCACCTTAATATGAAAGTTTTATGTTAGTGCGGCCAGCGAGTTTTATATGAATGCTGCTTAAAAGCGTTGTGTTACTTGGGTCCAAAATGGCTCTTTCAACGTTCTGGGTTGCCTACCCCTGCATTAGTGGAGAAGTAGCAAATGAGTGAAAACAGAGACATTGCCATGGAGACAAGGGTTTTCTTACGTGCCTGGCTGCAGTCACACGGCGACACCTGTCCCTCAGTAATAACAGTCCCCGATAAACTGGACCAAATCAAACCGTTATGTGTTTTTTGTATTGTTTAACTTGCATTGCCTCACACGATGAACACTACAGATAACACTCTGGGAGGCGTCACTTTTTTGCACTCGCTATCCCGGTACATTCCCGGCTATAATCAGCCAACCACCATGTTGCTGTAGGGAGGAAAAGCGGAACAACACACATTGCGGAAATAACATTCTCCGTGCGTCGGCTAAATACAAATATCCCAAACATGTCTTTTTCCAAGCCTGCAGTGAAGAGAAAGGTTAGTGATGTGCAAAGACAATTCCAGGAAAAGTGGGAGATGCAATATTTCTTTGTTGAGCACAGGGTCACCCCGGCGTGTCTTATTTGGACAGAGAAAGTTGCGGTGCACAAGGAATACAATTTGAAACGTCATAATGCAACTAGACATGCTGAGGAGTATGCAACATTTGTGGAAGAAATATTTTCTTGCGGCCCAGTCTCACCCAGACTCTGCGTCCAGTGGCCCCCAGGTAAATGGAGTTTGAGACCCCTGCTGTAGATGTTAAAAAGGGGGTGTTGGGGTTTGCAAAAACGGGAACTCCCACAGGCAGAAGAACACCCATTTGTGGCCGCAGCTGGATGATCCTGGTTAATGTTGTGTATGCGTACTCTCACCTTTGTGGTGCTTCCAGCTTCTAAAAGATTTTCATTACTGCCTAATAGTTCATCTCCTGACATGTCGCCCTTTTAAGAAAAATAAAAACAACACAATAGTAATTTAATACATTTAAAGGCCTACTGAAATGAGATGTTCTTATTTAAAGGGGGATAGCAGGTCCATTCTACGTGTCATACTTCATCATTTCGCCATATTGTTATTTTTTTTGCTGAAAGGATTTAGTAGAGAACATAGACGATAAAGTTTGCAACTTTTGGTCGCAAAAAAAGCCTTGCCTGTACCGGAAGTAGCAGACCATGAGGTCACCCGTGTGAGGGCTCCTCACATCCTCACATTGTTTATAATGGGAGCCTCCAACAGCAAGAGCTATTCGGACCGAACAAACGACAATTTCCCCATTAATTTGAGCGAAGATGAAAGATTCGTGGCTGATATTGATAGCGAAGGACTAGGGGAAAAAAAAAAAAAAAGGCGATTGCATTGGAAGCGATTCAGATGTTTTTAGACACATTTACTAGGATAATTCTGGGAAATCCCTTATCTTTCTATTGTGTTGCTAGTATTTTAGCGAGTTAAATAGTACCTGATAGTCGGAGGGGTGTGTCCACGGGTGTGTTGACGCCAGAGTCTGAGCAAAGTCACAGCAGCTGCATGGACAGCGCAAGCTCCGCAGATCCCCGGTATGAGGCAACTTTTTACCACAATTTTCTCACCGAAACCTGCCGGTTGACAAGTGGTCGGGATCCATGTTCGTTTGACCGCTCTGATCCATAGTAAAGCTTCACCTCCGGGAATTTTAAACAAGGAAACACCGTGTGTTTGTGTGGCTAAAAGCTAAAGCTTCCCACCTCCATCTTTCTACTTTGACTTCTCCATTATTAATTGAACACATTGCAAAAATTCAGCGACACAGATGTCCAGAATACTGTGTAACTGCGCGATGAAAAGAGACGACTTTTAGCCGCAAGTGGTGCTGGGCTAATATGTCCCCTCCAACTCGAGACATCCCGCGCACGAGTCATCATTCCGCGACGTTTTCAACAAGAAACTCAGCGGGAAATTTAAAATTGCAATTTAGTAAACTAAAGCGGCCGTATTGGCATGTGTTGCAATGTTAATATTTCATCATTGATATATAAACTATCAGACTGCGTGGTCGCTAGTAGTGGCTTTCAGTAGGCCTTTAATCTGGATTTGCACACATTGAAAATGGTTTAAATAAACAACTTTACACTTACTGTGAGGTTGTCAGATATATCCATGGCATCACTGAGAGGATCCTGGAAGCAAAAGATGACATCATTAGGCAATTAAATGTTTATTTTAGGATTGTTGGAGCAAAAAACACCAACAGATGACGTCACCTTGGTAGACATGGAGCGCGGTGATGGTTTAGGTGACTTCTTAAAAAATCCAGCAAACCCGCTCTTTTCCTGAGAACAAAATATTCAAAGACTGAGTCACAAAAAGGTAACAAAAACAAATAACGTCATTTGTACCATTGGTGTGTTTTGGTCCGTCAGGTTTTCATTGCTGATTGATAACGTCTTCTCCTTGTCTCCGTTTTCCTCCTGCACAGTCAAAACTATAATAACCAAAATGGAAATGATGAGTCGCCACAAACGTTGTGAACGCACCTCCTCAGCAGCGCCCTCGCCGGCTACTTTTGGAGCTTTCTTGAACATGGTACTGAAAATGCTTCTTTCCTGGAAAACAACGCACTTATTAAGGTTATTGTTGGATATTAATTTCCTCAAAATAAATACAAAAAATGCACAAATACCATACATTTAAAAAAGGGAAAAATACTGTGTTAATCAATACATTACATAAATCAAAAATGTATACTATAAATACAATATAAAAAAATAAATGCAATCATATTTTTTAAATAAAATACAATTTAAAGCAATTAAATAACATGTAAAGAAATGTACTTTAAAAAGTAAAATACAATATCATTATAGACTAAATGTTTTTTCATTTACAAGTTTAAAGAAAATCTAGTAAAATTTGTAAACAGTACCTTGTTGGGCATTTCAAACAGATTGTCATTACTGGATGACTTCTCCTTCTCCTGCAAAAAAGTGTTTGTGATGTTTTGGTTGAAGGACAATTTCTCTTCCAAAAAGCCCACCGCAAAGGTTCAATTCCATTCGATTCAAACTCACTCTTTCAGTCTCGTCATCTCCAAATGTTTTTGGTGTTTTCTTAAGTCCACCTTTCTGCTTGAGGGGGAAAACATGCGAACAAAACATTTCAGACATACAGGCAGCAACTCCTCTACTGTTGAACAGCTGACAATAAAATCCTTGAAGATGAACAAGTGTGTAATCTATATAAACTCTAACACATTAAAGCATAACTAGCCTCACTTGTGTTTTTTTTTTAGTTACATTCTGAAGGACTGTGAGGCACAGGCTGAATACTGACCTCATCCAACAGGTTTTCAATGCTCCATGATCTTTTGAACATGCCAGCGAAACCTCCTTTTTTCCCCTGAAACACACATTTCAAGTCAAAATGCAGTTTCATATTTTCAGACCGAGGGACAAGTGGTAGTAAATGGATGGAAGGATGGATGTACTACAACAATCAAAACTCTTACTGTATTACTTTGAGATCACATTCAAAGCACAAATGACAATAACTTTTAGAAGAACAAAAATAATGCAAAGAAGACAACAAAAAGAAGGACAACAACCACAAAAACAACAAGTACTAGAAGAAAAACAAGAAAAACAAAAAAGAGAACAAAAACAAGGAATAGAAAAACAAGAAGAAAAAAATCAAACAAATAAGAAGTAAAAGAACAAGAAAAAGAAAAAAACTACAAGAACAACAAAATGAAGAATAAGAAGAAATACAACCATAACATACATCCATCCATCCATTTTCTACCGCTTGTCCCGTTCGGGGTCGCTGCAGCCCATCTCAGCTGGATTCGGGCGGAAGGCGGGAACAATAACAAGAAGAAGAAACATAATAAGAACAAGAGATGAAGAAAAAAAGAACAACAATAAGAAGAATAAGAAGAAGAAAAACAAGTAAAATATGAACAAGTACAAAAAGAACAAGAAGATGAAGAACAAGGAGAAGAACAAGATAAAAAACAATAACAAAAAGAAGAACAAAAATAAGAAGAAAAAAGAAGAAAAACAACAAGAACAAGAAGAAAAAATACAAGGACAATACAAAGAACAATAAGAAGAACACAAAGAACAAAAACAAGAAGAATGAGAGCAAGAAGAAAAACAACGAGAAGAAGACAAAAAGGAAGAAGAACGAGAACATGAAGTAAAAGAACAAGAATAAGGACAAAATGAAGAACGAGAAAAACAAGAAGAAAACCGAAAACATTAAGAAGAAGAAAGAGAAGAAAAACGACTAGGAGAGGGGGAAAAACAAGAAGAATAACAAGAGGAACAAGGAAGAAGAAGTACAAACAAAGAAAAACAAGTACAATGAGAAGAAAAACAAGAATAAAAACAAGAAGAAGTGCAACAACAAGAAGAACAATAACAAAAAGTAAAACATGAAGAAGAACAAGAAAAAAACAAAAATAATGAGAATGATAAAGAAAAAGAAAAACAAGAACAAGAAAAATAAAGAAATAAGGAGAACAAGAATAACAACAACAACAAGAAAAGGATAAAAATCAAGAATAATGACAAGAAAAAGAGCAAAGAGAACAAATACCAAAAAAAGAAGAAAATCAAGAATAACAAGGACCACAACAATAATAAGAAGAAGAAAAACAAACAAAAAAAGAACAACAAAAATAAATAACTAGAAGAACAAGAACAAAATGAAAAAGAACAGGAGCAAAAAGAACGAAAACAAGAGCAAAAAGTACAAGAACAAAAAGAAGACAAATAACAATAAGGAGAACAAGAAGAAAAACAAGAAAAAGAACAAGAAAAACAACAATGAAAGAAAGAAAAAGAAGAAAAAGGAGGATAAGTAGTTGAAGAAAAAAAGCAAGAAGGTGGAAGAAGGAGAAAAGGAAGAATAAGACAAAGAACAATAAAAAGAACAATAACAAAAGGAAGAACAAAATAATAAGAACAAAAACATGAAGAAAAAAAGAAGAGGGAGAAGACTAACAAGTAGAAGAATAACAAGAAGAACAAGTATAAGAATAGCAAGAAGAAAAAGAAGAAGAACGAGAACAAGAATAAGAACAAAAGGAAGAAGAAAGAGAAGAACAGGAAAAAAACTAAAACATCAGAAAAAGAACAAGAACGCAAAGGTACAAAAAGAAAAATATGAAGAGGAAAAAGAAAAAAACAAGCATAACGAAAAATAAGAAGGGGAAGAAGTAGAAGAAGAAGAAGAACAAGTACAATAGGAAGAAAAACAAGTAGAATAAGAAGAAAAACAACAATAATAATAATAACTAGAAAAAAGAACAATAACAAAAAGTAAAATAATAAGAAAAAGAAAAAAAGAAGAAGAATAACAAGAAGAAAAACAAGAACAAGAAAAAGAAAAAGTAATGAGGATAACAAAAACAACAAGAAAAATATCAAGAACAAGAAAAACGACAAGAACAACAGCAAAGAGAGCAAGAAAAAAAGAAGAAGGAAAACAAGACTAACAATGACAAGAACAACAAGAATAACAAGAAGAAGAAAAACAACAATAACAAGGAGAAGAACAAGACTAACAAGAACAACATGAAAAAGAACAAGAGCAAAAAGAACTAGAACAACAAGGACAATAGCAAGAATAACAAGAAGAAGAAAATAAAGAACAAGAAAGAGAAGAAGAAGAACAATCTCTTGATACCTTGGGAACAGTTTCCGACAAGTTTTCAGAGCTTCCAGAATTTGGAGTTTCAGTGTTCAGTTCTGCTGCAGCATCTTCTGCTGGCTTCTGAGGCTTCTTAAAAAGTTTGCTGCTGAAATAGTTTTTGTCCTGGAAAAACTATTGGAGTCAGTGAATGCACTACTACCAAGTCAATCAACCTTGAAGGCTTTGCTCAGTCACCTTGGTGGCGTTCCTGTCGACTAGATCATCAGCACCCGCCGCCAGCGTCTCCTTGTCCTCCTCCCAGTCCTAAAAATGGATGCTGCTGCATTAATGCCAGTAATTGAAAGACAAAACATTCTGTGACTAATTTTTTCAAAAGATTCACCAGTGAGTCTGCCCGCTCTCCTTTCTCTCCTTTGGGGGTCTTTTTGAGGAAGACCCCAAACAGATTTCGATCTTTCTCCTGACGCCAAAAGACAGACACGTTCAGAGAGGAAGAACCAATAGTATTGAGGATTCAAAACAAGAAGAAAACAAACATAAAGAACAAGAACAGGAAAAAGAAGAAAAAACAAAAAGAACGATAAAGAAAAAGAAGAACAAGAAGAAAAAAAAGTACAAGAACAGGAAGAACAATAACGAGAAGAAGAAGTAAAAACAAGAAGATGAAGAAAAACAAGAAGAAGAATAACAAGAAGAACAATAACGAAAAGAAGAGGAAAAACAAGAATAACCAGGACAAGGGCAAGAATAAGAGCAAGAAGAAATAGAAGAAGAACAAGAACAAAAGCAGGAATAATAATAATAATAAGAAGAAGAAGAATAATAAAAACAACAAGAAAAATAAGAAGGAGCAAGAAGAAGGAGAAAAAGAATAACAACAAGAAGAACAAGCTCTTAATAATTTGGGAACAAGAAGAAGAACAAGCTCTTGATACCTTGGGAACAGTTTCCGACAAGTTTTCAGAGCTTCCAGATTTTGGAGTTTCAGTGATCAGGTTTGTTTCCTTGTCTGCTGCAGCGCCTTCTGCTGGCTTTTTGAAAAGTTTGCTGCTGAAATAGTTTTTGTCCTGAAAAGAAATATTGGAGTCAGCCCTACAATCAAGTCCAATCATCCTAGAAGGCTTTGCTCACTCACTTGGGTGGCGTTCCTCTCGACTAGATCATCAGCACCCGCCGCCAGCGTCTCCTCGCCCTTCTCCTCGTCCTAAAATTGGACGTCACAGCTTGAATGCGAGTAATTGAGAGACAAAACATTCTGCGACTTATTTTCTCAAAGACTCACCAGTGAGTCTGCCCGCTCTCCTTTCTCTCCTCTGGGGGTCTTTTTGAGGAAGACCCCAAAAATATTTCGATCTTTCTCCTGATGCCAAAAGACAGACACGTTCAGAGAGGAAGAACCAATAGAATTAAGGATTTACAACAACAAGAAAACAAACATAAAGAACAGGAACAGGAAACAGAAGAAAAATAAAAAATAAGAAGAACAAGAAGATGCAGAAAAACAACAAGAAAAAGAATAACGACGAGAAAAAGAAGAAAAGGTACAAGAACAAGAACAATAACGAGAAGAAGAAAAACAACAAGAAAAAGGACAAGAACAAGAACAAGAGCAAGAAGAAGTAGAAAAAGAAAAAGAACAAGAATAATCAATCAATCAATCAATAAATGATCACTTATACAGCCCTAAATCACTAGTGTCTCAAAGGGCTGCAAAAACCACTACGACATCCTCGGTAGGCCCACATAAGGGCAAGGAAAACTCACACCCAGTGGGACGTCGGTGACAATGATGACTATGAGAACCTTGGAGAGGACGAAAGCAATGGATGTCGAGCGGGTCTAACATGATACTGTGAAAGTTCAATCCATAATGGATCCAACACAGCCGCGAGAGTCCAATCCAAAGCGGATCCAACACAGCAGCGAGAGTCCCGTTCACAGCAGAGCCAGCAGGAAGGAAACCATCCCAAGCGGAGGCAGATCAGCAGCGCAGAGATGTCCCCAGCCGATACACAGGCAAGCAGTACATGGCCACCGGATCGGACCAGACCCACTCCACAAGGGAGAGTGGGACATAGGAGGAAAAGAAAAGAAACGGCAGATCAACTGGTCTAAAAAGGGAGTCTATTTAAAGGCTAGAATATACAAATGAGTTTTAAGGTGAGACTTAAATGCTTCTACTGAGGTAGCATCTCCAACTGTTACCGGGAGGGCATTCCAGAGTACTGGAGCCCGAAATGAAAACGCTCTATAGCCCGCAGACTTTTTTTGGGCTTTGGGAATCACTAATAAGCTTGGAGTCCTTTGAATGCAGATTTCTTGCCGGGACATATGGTACAATACAATCGGCAAGATAGGATGGAGCTAGACCGTGTAGTATTTTATACGTAAGTAATAAGAAAAACAAGAACAACAAAAACAGGAACAACAAGGAGGAGAAGAATAACAACAACAAGAAAAACAAGAAGAAGAGTAAGAAGAAGGAGAAGAAGAAGAACAAACTCTTGATAATTTGGGAACAAGAAGAAGAACAAGCTCTTGATACCTTGGGAACAGTTTCCGACAAGTTTTCAGAGCTTCCAGATTTTGGAGTTTCAGTGTTCAGTTCCGCTTCCTTGTCTGCTGCAGCGCCTTCTGCTGGCTTCTTGGGCTTCTTGAAAAGTTTGCTGCTGAAATAGTTTTTGTCCTGGAAAAACTATTGGAGTCAGTGAATGTACTACTACCAAGTCAATCAACCTTGAAGGCTTTGCTCAGTCACCTTGGTGGTGTTCCTCTCAACGAGATCATCAGCACCCGCCGCCAGCGTCTCCTCGCCCTTCTCCTCGTCCTAAAATTGGACATCGCAGCTTGAATGCGAGTAATTGAAAGACAAAACATTCTGTGACTTATTTTCTCAAAGACTCACCAGTGAGTCTGCCTGCTCTCCTTTCTCTCCTTTGGGGGTCTTTTTGAGGAAGACCCCAAACAGACTTCGATCTTTCTCCTGATGCCAAAAGACCGACACGTTCAGAGAGGAAGAACCAATAGTATCGAGGATTCACAAGAAAAAGAAAAAGAACATAGATAACAAGAACAGGAAAAAGAAGAAGAAGAAAAACCAAGAACAAGAATAGCACGAGCAAGAACAAGAAGAAAACGAACAAGAACAACAAGAAAAATAACAAGATGAAGAAGAAACACAAGAACAAGGACAAGAACAAGAACAAATACAGGAACAAGAAAAAGAAGAAAAAGAAGAATAACAAGAAGAACAAAAACAAGAAGAATATGAAGAAAAACAAGCTCTTGATTCTTTGGGAACAAGAAGAATAAAAAGAAGAAGAACAAGCTCTTGATACCTTGGGAGCAGTTTCCGACAAGTTTTCAGAGCTTCCAGATTTTGGAGTTTCAGTGTTCAGTTCTGCTTCTTTGTCTGCTGCAGCGCCTTCTGCTGGCTTCTGGGGCTTCTTAAAATGTTTGCTGCTGAAATTGTTTTTGTCCTGAAAAGAAATATTGGAGTCGGTGAATGCACTACTACCAAGTCAATCAACCTTGAAGGCTTTGCTCAGTCACCTTGGTGGTGTTCCTCTCAACGAGATCATCAGCACCCGCCGCCAGCGTCTCCTCGTCCTAAAATTACATGCCGCTGCTTGAATGCAATTAAAAGACAAAACATTCTGTGACTTACTTTTCCAAACACTCACCGGTGAGTCTGCCCGCTCTCCTTTCTCTCTTTTCGGGGTCTTTTTAAAGAAGCCGCCAAACAGACCTCGATCGTTCTCCTAATGCCAAAAGACAGACACGTTCAGAGAGGAAGAACCAATAGTATTGAGGATTCACAAGAAGAAAAAAAAAATAAAGAACAAGAACAGGAAAAAAAGAAGAAAAAAAAACGAGAACAACAAGAAGATGAAGAAAACCAAGAAGAAAAAGAAGAAGAAGAAGAGCAAGTACAATAATAACAACAATAACGAAAGTAGAAGAAAAACAAGAATGAAAAAGGACATGAACAAGAGCAAGAAGAAAAACAACAAGAATAAAAAGGACAAGAACAAGGACAAAAGCAAGAAGAAAAAAAACATGAAGAAGAAGAACAAGAAGAACAAAACAGGAGCAACAAGGAGAAGAAGAAGAATAACAACAAGTACAACAAGAAGAAGAGCAAGAAGAAGGAGAAGAAGAAGAACGAGCTCTATTGAGGACACAACATACTGCTTTGCCTTCAGACAAACTGTCACTGCTGGCTGACAACTTCTTCTCCTGCAGAGTCTTGTCCTGCAACACAAAATGACAATTTGTACATTGTACGGAAGAAAGACTATAGACCACATCCTCATTTTTGCTTCTTCTGCTGCTGGACACAAATGTTCCACAGAATCAGGAATAACATCCCCGACACATAAAAAACAAGTTTACCTCATCAGACTGAGCGCCATTACATCAGGGTCACAAGCTTTTTCAACCTCATATGATTAAACCTATAAAAACTTAATATGCAAACAGGCAACACAACTTGTGGACCAAAAACACAAACTCCCCTCTGATTTTATACATCAAGTCATTTCATCAAACTTTGGGCCGGATTTAATTAGCGTTTGCATGTACTAAAACACGTGCAAACTTGATAGCACACACAAAGCTGATTTATTAAACGTTTGCAAAGTGGATTGCGTCTGTAAAATGAGCAGAATAAGCAGTCCATTTTGCATCGGTCTTCGTTAATATGCAGAATTTATGCTGAATGTCAAAATGCCCACGAGGAGAGTATGCAAATATATTATACACATTACAGTTTTGCGAGTAGTATATAGCGTTATATTTGGCACGTCTCAAAAGTTCAAGTAGCAATGATTGTCACACACACACTAGGTGTGGTGAAATGTGTCCTCTGCATCCGACACATCCCTTTGTTCACCCTCTGGGAGGTGAGGGGAGCAGTGAGCAGCAGCGGTGGCCGCACCCGGGAATAGTTTTTGGTGATTTAACCCCCAATTCCAACCCTTGATGCTGAGTGCCAAGCAGGGAGGTAATGGGTCCCATTTTTATAGTCTTTGGTATGACTCGGCCGGGGTTTGAACTCACAACCTACCAATCTCAGGGCGGACACTTTAACCACTAGGCCACTGAGCAGGTACGTGCAGACTGACACACTTGGTGTTCTGTCATATTTGTGTGTCAACATATTTACATGGTCTGTCAGAAATAAAAAATGTCCAATCAGCAACACACTTTTATAATTTTGGTGACTTAAGGGGCTGATTGGAACAAATTCAATTGATGCGTTTTGGTGTCTGCTTGTGTTTTTTTTTTTTTATAATGCCGTTTGTGTTTCATTTATACTATATGTCATTAACATATCTCCTATGTACTTCTAGAAGTATGTGATTTTTGAGGCAGATGGATCTCTATTACAATCCCCAAAGAGGGCACTTTAAGTTGATGATTACTTCTATGTGGAGAAACCTGCATTTATCATTGAATCACTTGTTTATTTTCCAACAAGTTTTTAGTTATTTTCATATCTTTTTTTCCAAATAGTTGAAGAAAGACCACTACAAATGAGCAATATTTTGCACTGTTATACAATTTAATAAATCAGAAAGTGATGACATAGTGCTGTATTTTACTTCTTTATCTCTTTTTTTCAACCAAAAATGCTTTGCTGTGATTAGGGGGTACTTGAATTAAAAACATGTTGACAGGGGGTACATCACTGAAAAAAGGTTGAGAACCATTGGTATTGTACACGCAAAATCCTCATTCAAATAAGGTAGTCTGCACCACTTTTCAATTGTACACGCAGTGTTAGCAGATCGCAAGCAAGACGCCCACTAATGGAACACACTATTCTCTACAATACTCTACAACAGGGGTCTCAGACACACTGATGTTATTTTGTGGCCCCCACCATATTATGAAAGTTTAATCCTAGTGCCGCCCACAACTTTTATATGAACGGCTCTTGACAGCGTTGTGTTATTTGGGTCCAAAATGGCTCTTTCAACGTTCTGGGTTGCCCACCCCTGCGTTGGTCGAAAAGCGTCAAATGAGTGAACGTGACAGACAAGTTGCCATGGTGACGAGGGTTTTCCTAAGTGCCTGGCTGCAGTCACACTGCAACACCTGTCCGTCAGTAATAACAGTCCCCGATAAACTGGACCAATTCAAACTGTTATTTGTTTTTTTGTATTGTTTAATTTGCATCGCCTCACACGATGAACACTACATGTATTTGGATATGACGCCGGATAACACTCCGGGAGCACTCACTTTTTTGCGCTCGCTATCCCGCTATTATCCGCCGACCGCCGTGTTGCTGTAAGGAGCAAAAGCGGGGTCACACACATTGCGGAAATAACATTATTCTCCGTGCGTGGGCTAAATATAAATATATTCCACAACCCCAAACATGTCTATTTCAAAGCCTGCAGTGAAGAGAAAGGTTAATGATGAGCAAAGACGATTCCAGGAAAAGTTGGAGATGTAATATTTCTTTGTTGAGCACAGGGACACCCCGACGTGTCTTATTTGCACAGAGACAGTTGGGATACAATTTGAAACCTCATTATACAACTAGACATGCTGAGGAGTATGCAACAACATTTTTAAGAAAACTTTTCTTGTGGCCCAGCCTCACCCAGACTCTGCATCCAGTGGCCCCCAGGTGAATTGAGTTTGAGACCCCTGCTCTACAATATCTCAACTTTCAGCTTTATTCCATGTTTATCTTTAGCTTGTTTGATGATAAGAAGAGATGACGTGAAAATGTTCACCACTACGCTCGCCTTGGCCGTGTTATTCAGGAATTCGCTAAACAAACTTCCTTTGTCCTTTGGGAAAACAACAAAACAGCCATCATGGTGACGGTTGCGCAGGTAACCCACATGTTCAGGCATTATGTGAACGTTCATTGTGTGCGTACACAAATTGTGACGTTATAGACAAATTGTCATGTGACCGACATCGCTGACTCAGCAGAAACCTGCCAAGTCACTGTCATGTTGACTCAGAGCTCTGTTGACGCCTGCAGTTTCAGGGTTGTGGAGAAATGGGGGCGGGGCAAAAGGTAACAAGGTGTCACGAGGACACTTACCTTGTTCTCCGACAGGCTGTCCACGTTAGTAGAAGTATCTTGGTGCAGCGCCTCCTCTGAATCCTAAACCAATATCATTAGAAAAATAATTAAGTATTTAAAGTAGGAGTTGAGAACAAGCAATGCTATGAGAGAGAAAGATGAATTGGTAAAACCACAGCAGTTAATACTTTATCACTGTATATCATACAGTAGCAATTCTGATATACCAGTCTATATTTTAGAGTAGAACTATAAGATATCAACATTTTCAACTTTATTAATTTTCCATTTGTTGTGCAATTTTGATATCTGATGTGATATTTGATAATATAAAGACCTATCTTCAGTAGTAGTATATATTGATTTAAAATCAGCACAAAAAAAAACAAGTGAAGTGAAGTGTGAAGTGAATTATATTTATATAGCGCTTTTCTCTAGTGACTCAAAGCGCTTTACATAGTGAAACCCAATATCTAAGTGACATTTAAAGCAGTGTGGGTGGCACTGGGAGCACGTGGGTAAAGTGTCTTGCCCAAGGACACAACGGCAGTGACTACGATGGCAAAAGCGGGAATCGAACCTGCAACCCTCAAGTTGCTGGCACGGCTACTCTACCAACCGAGCTATGCCGCCCCAAGTATTGGCTTGCATGTAAAATCTCTGATATATGATCCAATACAAGCATCCATCCATTTTTTACCGCTTGTCCCGTCCGGGTGGCGGGGGGGTCACTGCAGCCTATCTCAGCTGCATTCAGGCAGAAGGCAGAATACACCCTGGACAAGTCGCCACCTCCTCACAGGGCCAACAGATAGACAACATTCACACACTAGGGCCAATTTAGTGTTGTCAATCAACTTATTCCCATTTGTGTTACTCCTGCAAATACATTAGAGCAGGGCAGATTGATCCCAGTTTATAATTATAACTGTTATACAGTATGCCAGGCAGTCTTGCACTAAGGGAGGACTATGTTGTTGTTTACTTTATTACTGGACTGAAGCTGTGTTTTTGTAGCTGTTGTTTTGAGGCATGTTTTTTGTGAAAGTCAAAGTATAGTATTTCCCATAGTTGTAGTGGCTATTAGGATTATCTCTGGGAGAAAATGTCCAAAATTCCAAGATGCTGTTTTGAAGCATGTTACAAAAGATAATGCTCTTTGTGACTTCAATAATAAATATGGCAGTGCCATGTTAGCACTTTTTTTCCATAACATGAGTTGATTTATTTTGGAAAACTTTGTTACATTGTTTAATGCATCCAGCGGGGCATCACAACAAAATTAGGCATCAAAATGTGTTGATTCAACAACTGTATGTATTGGTATCGGTTGATATCGGAATCGGCAATTAAGAGTTGGACAATATCGGAATATCGTCAAAAAAGCCATTATCAGACATTTCTAACCAGGACACTTCAACTTATGACTTTTTTAATAACTATTTAGGTGGAAAATAGACACTTTAAATAGGTAGAGTGGGATAGTTTCCAACCAATATCGACTTGTACAAAAAACTTAACCTATTTTCCTCATAAAAAGTGATGTGAATCCATATAAACTGTTATAAATGCTAACACAAAACATTTTTATAAGGAATAATTATAATTTTCCATGCAGAAAACAATATGAGATACATACAACTTATGAATAAAACATTTACCAGTAATTTATGTAAGTAGAAATTCAAAAGCACAGCCCAATATTTAGGACGGCGTACACTTGACCTGCTCAGGCTCTTTCGGAAGCTTGGGTGACTTCCTCCCGAGGATGGCGCTGAAAAATCGTCCTTTATCCTGTGGGAAACGACAACGGTGACCAAAATGAAGATATGGATAACAAAAAGCAGCTCACCTCAGAGGCACTCTTCTCGGAGAAATTGTTGCTGCTGTCGGACAGGTCAGTGCGTGGAGGCGCCTGCTCCTGAAGACAAAAGGTTACAATGAAGCTTCAGTAAGTAATAGTGCTACCAGTTGGTGGAAGGACTGGAACTTTCTAGCGGTGTGGTCACCTCTTCGGCAGTTTTGTTTTTGAACATCTTGTTGAAAAATCCCCCCTTTTCCTGGAAGAAGAGCACATAAGTACCATCATCAACGGTGGCCTCTAAAGTGAAAAACCGCCATGGCTTACCTTGTCAGGGTTCTCATTGCGACTGTCACTGCTGGATAACGACTCAGAATCAACGCCCTGGAATGTCGAAAAAGAAGGTTTATTGATGACACAATAGGCAACAAGAGTTTGTTTTACAGTCCGTTGAATTTTGAACAAAACTCACACTGGCTTTACTAAAAGGGCCTTCTTTCATCTCCGTAATATCGCTAAAATGTATTACATTTTGTCCACTAGCGACAACGAGACGTTACGTCTCGTCTCGATTACTGTAACGTATTATTTTGGGGTCTCCCCATGTCTAGCATTAAAAGATTACAGTTGGTACAAAATGCGGCTGCTAGACTTTTGACACGAAAAAGAAAGTTTGATCATATTACGCCTATACTGTATATACCTTTATATACATATATACATACATATATACCTATACTGTATATACCTTTATACACATATATATACATACATATATACCTATACTGTATATACCTTTATATACATATATACATACCTATACTGTATATACCTTTATATACATATATACATACATATATACCTATACTGTATATACATATATACATACATATATATCTATACTGTATATACCTTTATATACATATAAACATACATATATACCTATACTGTATATACCTTTATATACATATATACATACATATATACCTATACTGTATATACCTTTATATACATATATACATACATATATACCTATACTGTATATACCTTTATATACATATATACATACATATATACCTATACTGTATATACCTTTATATACATATATACCTATACTGGCTGACCTGCACTGACTTCCTGTGCACTTAAGATGTGACTTTAAGGTTTTACTACTCACATATAAAATACTACACGGTCTAGCTCCATCCTAGCTTGCCGATTGTATTGTACCATATGTCCCGGCAAGAAATCTGCCTTCAAAGAACTCCGGCTTATTAGTGATTCCCAGAGCCCAAAACAAGTCTGCGGGCTATAGAGTGTTTTCTATTCGGGCTCCAGTACTCTGGAATGCCCTCCCGGTAACAGTTAGAGATGCTACCTCAGTAGAAGCATTTACGTCCCATCTTAAAACTCATTTGTATACTCTAGCCTTTAAATAGACCCCCCTTTTAGACCAGTTGATCTGCCGTTTCTTTTCTTTTCTCCGCTGCCCACCTCTCCCTTGTGAAGGGGGGGCACAGGTCTGGTGGCCATGGATGAAGTACTGGCTGTCCAGAGTCGGGAGTAGGAGTGGACCACTCGCCTGTGCATCGGTTGGGGACATCTCTGCGCTGTTGACCCGTCTCCGCTCGAAATGGTCTCCTGCTGGCCCCACTATGGACTGGACTCTCACTTTTATGTTAGATCCACTATGGACTGGACTCTCACTATTATGTTAGATCCACTATGGACTGGACTCTCACTTTTATGTTAGATCCACTATGGACTGGACTCTCACTTTTATGTTAGATCCATTATGGACTGGACTCTCACTATTATGTTAGATCCACCATGGACTGGACTCTCACTTTTATGTTAGATCCACTATGGACTGGACTCTCACTATTATGTTAGATCCACTATGGACTGGACTCTCACTATTATGTTGGATCCACTATGGACTGGACTCTCACTTTTATGTTAGATCCATTATGGACTGGACTCTCACTATTATGTTGGATCCACCATGGACTGGACTCTCACTTTTATGTTAGATCCCCTATGGACTGGACTCTCACTATTATGTTAGATCCACTATGGACTGGACTCTCACTATTATGTTAGATCCACTATGGACTGGACTCTCACTATTATGTTAGATCCACTATGGACTGGACTCTCACTATTATGTTGGATCCACTATGGACTGGACTCTCACTATTATGTTAGATCCACTATGGACTGGACTCTCACTATTATGTTAGATCCGCTATGGACTGGACTCTCACTATTATGTTAGATTCACTATGGACTGGACTCTCACAATATTATGTTAGATCCACTATGGACTGGACTCTCACTATTATGTTAGACCCACTTGACGTCTATTGCATTCGGTCCCCCCTGGGGAGGGGGTCACCCACATCTGCGGTCCTCTCCAAGGATTCTCATAGTCATTCACATTGACATCCCACTGTGTTGTGAGTTTTTCCTTGCCCTTATGTGGGCTCTAAACCGGGGATGTCGTTGTGGTTTGTGCAGCCCTTTGAGACACTCGTGATTTAGGGCTATACAAATAAACATTGACTGATTGATTGATGGAGTTTCATCAGCTGCTTTGATAGACTTTTAAAAAGGAAGCTGGAGAAGAAACCTCCTTTTTCCTTCACAGTGACAACATATGTACAGTATATAAATGTTGTCCATCATTCTGACAACAGATTTAAACCAGCCTGTTGACTTTTACACTACATATCACAAATCACTAAGCCTAACAGGCTCATTTTCAACATTTTAACAAACAGCTGATGCTGCTTGTTTCAAACTTGCTAAAAAGAAAGTTGAGTAACAAAAACACCAACATGCAATTGTTCCAATGTTTTGTCATCATCTTCAGACTCGCTGTCCCCTAGTCCAAACTGGGAACAGACAAAAACAAAACAGAATGAACAAAAAGAAGTTCTGAAACCGATCATAAACAGAAGAGCAGTTACCATCAAAACTGGAGGTTTCTTGAACATTCTAACTAGACGCTCACCAAAATCCTGCAAAATAATGATAATCATATTGGACACTTTATTAGGAACACCGGCACTTTGAAACAATTTGTAAGACTTTGTAATAATTACAACACACAATCCCGCTTTTAAAAAGGTAATATTTTTATGATTTACAAACAATAACGTTACAAACAATATTTGCATTATTTTTTTATTTGATAATAATTGGATATGTTTTTTACCCATGGCAAGCTGAAGTTATTATAAAAAATAAAGAAAAAAAAGATATTTAGATTTTATCTTTTTGAATTCATTTTTTGTCCTGTCTAGCTACTCAGGCAAATCATATTGTTAATGTAGATTCCTGTGTCTGCTGTACAGATTTACTTTACAAAAAATAAGTGTGGGATACGTCTCTTGTCGCCCTATTTCTATTTGACTTTATTAAATGGATTTATTTAATGTTTGGCGCACTGGACCGGCGCAAAAGGTGATGGAAAGAAGCAAAAAAAGGAAGACAGAGGGGAAAATTGCGGGGACAAGAGAGGGTAAAGACAGAAAGAAGACAAGCACAACATCAGCAAATACGATATGTGCAAATAGATACAAAAAAATGATAGCAAACAAACAGTTAATGAAGTAGATAGTAATAACACAGAAATGACAATGAACATTATTGCACTATAAATGGAACAACAAAAAAAAACAATACGCTAAAAAAACTGGAATCTAAGTAAGATTGAATATCTCCAATAATGGTGATATTTGCTTATTTTATGTCTGATAAGATACTTCTTCTCACTAAGCAGATTTTATGTTAGAGTGTTTTACTTGTTTCAAGTGTTTTGGTCCTAAATGATTTCAGTAAGATATTACAGCTTGTTGCTGAGATTTGATGAGCTATATTGAGTAAAACATGCTTGAAAGTAGAATATCAACTGTTGCAAAGCTGTGTCATCAACACTCACAAGTAGAAAACTGCTTTTTCAAAGTAAGAATTTCTCATTTCAAGCATGAAATTAAAAAAATCAGGACTTTGACATTATTGTGTCTCATAATTAAAACAGATGGCAGCCGACGGGACTTTGCTGTGTTACTTTCAATGAAAAAATACGTACTCATATAGTAGTACAGTTGGCACATTACAGTAAACTGACAGTTAATATTCAAACATTAAATATGTGACATTTCAAACGATTTTGAACAGGAATAGTTCATGCACATTCAGATCAATTCTTCAAAATTCCAATAAAAAAATATTTGATTAGGGGCCGGGCTGTAAATATATATATATATATATATATATATATATATATATATATATATATATATATATATATATATATATATATATATATATATATCCATATCTTGCGCACTAATTGAGTGAAGGAGCACGCACTTGGCACGATGATGTCATGTTTTTGATGGGAAAATGCAAGAAAAGTAATGGCGAGCACATATCATGATGTCAAGATAATGGCACTAGCATTTACTTTATTTAGGAATATTTTTCAACATACTGAGCAAAAAGGTCTCATATTTTTTTTATACCGAGAAAAGTGCACTTGTTATTAGTGAGAATATACTTATTTTAAGGTATTTTTGGGTTCATTGAGGTTAGCTCATTTTACTTGCTTTGGAAAGTCTTGACAAACCGAATTTTCGTGTTCTATTGGCAGATAATTATGCTTAATTCAAGTAAAATGCCCCTAACTTTTGTATTTTTTTTCCTTGTTTTTGAACACTGACTTTTTGTAGTGTAGAAATGGCACTATTGATAATGAATACTAATAATAATTACCTCAATTATGAAAAATACAATTGTTGCAAATGCAACAATACATATATGTAATTGAAACTTGAATTACAAAAGAAAGCAGATAAATGGAGGGGAAGAAAGAGAGGCAAACTATATTAACCTTGGATTGTTATAGTAAAATAGATGAAGCTTTATCAGTGTGCCGTGTTTGACCCAATTTCCCCTGAGGGGAACAACGTTATTATATGTTTGATGGAACATGATTCTATAAATGAGTGTATAGTATGTATGTGCTTGTATATGTACAGTATGTGTATATGTATGTTTGTACAGTAAATGTATATGTACAGTATGTGTATATGTATGTTTGTACAGTAAATGTATATGTACAGTATGTGTATATGTATGTTTGTACAGTGAATGTATATGTACAGTATGTGTATATGTATGTTTGTACAGTGAATGTATATGTACAGTATGTGTATATGTATGTTTGTACAGTAAATGTATATGTACAGCATGTGTATATGTATGTTTGTACAGTAAATGTATATGTACAGCATGTGTATATGTAGGTTTGTACAGTAAATACATATGTACAGTATGTGTATATGTATGTTTGTACAGTAAATGTATATGTACAGCATGTGTATATGTATGTTTGTACAGTAAATGTATATGTACAGCATGTGTATATGTATGTTTGTACAGTAAATGCATATGTACAGTATGTGTATATGTATGTTTGTACAGTGAATGTATATGTACAGTATGTGTATATGTATGTTTGTACAGTAAATGTATATGTACAGTATCTGTATATGTATGTTTGTACAGTAAATGTATATGTACAGTATGTGTATATGTATGTTTGTACAGTAAATGTATATGTACATGTATGTGTATATGTATGTTTGTACAGTAAATGTATATGTACAGTATGTGTATATGTATGTTTGTACAGTAAATGTATATGTACAGTATGTGTATATGTATGTTTGTACAGTAAATGTATATGTACAGTATGTGTATATGTATGTTTGTACAGTGAATGATCGTGTGGATATACAGTATGTACAATGTGTAAGTCTGTACTGTATTTGTGTATGTGTGTACCTATCTATGTATGTGTGTTAGTACCTCTGGGTGAGCTTATGTATGTATGAATTAATTTACATACAGTATGTGTGTATATGTATGAAAAAGTGTGTGTATGTACGATATAATTGTCTCCCAGTATGTGCAGGAGCCAAAGTACGGCCCCAGCCACCCAGAGATTCCAACCCCAAACAGCAGGTGCGGTACCCAAGGACCAAGGGACCACCAGCCCCACACAGGCTGGCCTGCCAATGACAGGACCCCCAGAACCGGGCCCACCGTGCCGCCTGGCAGGCCAGGAGTAGGCACTCAACTGGCAGAGGACAAGGCACAGGATAAGCAGGAGACCATACCCAATGTGGGTAGAAAGACAGGACAACCCAGCCCAGAGATTATTATTTTTTAAATTGTATTATATGAAGTTATGGCTGGTCTGCGCTCAAAAGTAAGCTGGGATAGGCTCCATCTCATTCACGACACTAAATAGGATAAACATTATAGAAAGTGGGTAGATGGATATATTTAGTTACTTTAAATCTTAATAAATTGCATTAGATGAATTGTTATTTTTAAATAATATAATTTATCATTTTAGAATTAGTCCAGGTACAATCGATTAAATCGCATTACAACAGACAAATAGTAAACTCAATTCATCAAACTTAACTCATTTTAAAACTACATTCAATTGAAATCAATTGAATTCCATTTAAATCAAATTCAATGTATCAAAGATAAGATGCAGCTTTATTTCTTACTTGTTTAGCTTCTGAACTTGTTTCTTGTTTGGCTTTATCAGCAGACTGTTTCTTCTCTGATGTTGCTTCATCTTTATTGGGGTCAGGAACCACCTCTCCTCCTCCTCCTCCTCCTCCTCCTCCTCCTCCTCCCTCTCCTCCTTCGCCAGCCTTTTCGATGGAGACCACAGTTATTGGATTAGTTCAGGAAACATACAATAAGTGAATATGATGACATCATTAAAAGGGAAAATGCACTTTTTGGGAGAATTGTTCACAGTCCTTACGAGACACAAGAACACGTTTTTTTTATTCTAAAGATGAAAAAAAAACGTCTTAAGATGCACACTGCAAAAACTGAAATCTAAGTAAGATTAAATATCTCAAAAAAGTGTGATATTTGCTTATTTTTTGTCTGATAAGATATTCTTCTCACTGAGCAGATTTTATGTTAGTGTTTTACTTGTTTTAAGGGGTTTGGTCCTAAATGATCACAGTAAGATATTACAGCTTGTTGCTGAGATTTGATGAGCTATATTGAGTAAAACATGTTTGAAACTAGAATATAAGCTGTGTCATGAATACTCACAAGTATAAAAGTACTTTTTTAAAGTAATAATTTCTTACTTCAAGCATTAAAAAAAAAAATCATGATGCCGAGCACATATCATGATGTCAAGATAATGACACTAGCATTTACTTCATTTAACAATAATTTTCAACATATTGAGCAGAAAAGGTCTCTTTTTTTACCAAGAAAAGTGCACCTGTTATTAGTGAGAATATACTTATTTTAAGGTATTTTTGGCTTCATTGAGGTTCGCTAATTTTACTTGTTTTGGAAAGTCTTGACAAGCTGAATGTTCTTGTTCTATTGGCAGATAATTTTGCCTAGGTCAAATAAAATACCCCTCATTTTAGTATTTTTGTTCTTGTTTTTGAACACTGACTTTTTGCAGTGCAGCTAGCTATGCAGCAAATAAGAGCAATCCATTTAGTCCCTAAACCACTCTAACATGCATTCCAAAACACACTGCAAACAGTCAGTTTAAACATTTAACATGTGACATTTCTAACTATTTTGAACAGAAATAGTTCATGCACATTCAGGTACATTTTTCAAAATTACAATAAGAAAAAATTGGTTGAGGGCCGGTCTGTAACTGTGTTGGCCCTGCGATGAGTAGCGAGATGTCCAGGGTTTACCCTGCCTTTGGCCTGAATGTAGCTGAGATAGGCTCCAGCACCCCCTGCAACCCCAAAAAAGGCACAAGGAGTAGAAAATGGATGGATGAATGGATAATTGACTGAAAGAGCACGCACTTGGTGCGATGATGTCATGTTATCGATGGGAAAATGCAAGAAATGTAATGCACTAGCATTTACTGCATTTAAGAATATTTTTCAACATACTGAGAAAAAATGTGTCCTAATTGTTTTTCTACCAAGAAAAGCGCACTTGTTATTAGTGAGAATAGACTTATTTTAAGGTATTTTTGGGTTCATTGAGGTTAAAGGCCTACTGGTTCAAATCCCACCTAGAACCAACCTCGTCATGTCCGTTGTGTCCTGAGCAAGACACTTCACCCTTGCTCCTGATGGGTGCTGGTTGGCGCCTTGCATGGCAGCTCCCTCCATCAGTGTGTGAATGTGTGTGTGAATGGGTAAATGTGGAAGTAGTGTCAAAAGCGCTTTGAGTACCTTGAAGGTAGAAAAGCGCTATACAAGTACAACCCATTTATCATTTACTAGCGACCACGCAGTCTGATAGTTTATATATCAATGATGAAATATTAACTTTGCAACACATGCCAAAACAGCCTTTTTAGTTTACTAAATTACAATTTTAAATTTCCCGGGAAGTGTCCTGTTGAAAACGTCGCGGAATGATGACTCGTATGATGACGCGGGCGCGTGACGTCACCGGTGGTAGCGGACATTTTGTTCCTGCCCCGATCCAAGCTATAAGTAGTCTGCTTTAATCGCATAATTCCACAGTATTCTGGACATCTGTGTTGCTGAATCTTTTGCAATTTGTTCAATTAATAATGGAGAAGTCAAAGAAGAAAGACGTAGGTGGGAAGTGGTGTATTGCAGCTGCCTTTAGCAACAAAAACACAGCCGGTGTTTCCTTGTTTACATTCCCCAAGGTGAAGCTTTACTATGGAACAGAGCGGTCAAGCGAACATGGTTCCCGACCACATGTCAACCGGCAGGTTTCGGTGAGAAAAGTGTGCTAATAAATCGGCTCTTATCGTAGACATGAGCAGAGCTTGCGTCCTCCTGCAGCTGCGGACTATTACCTCCTCCCACCCGAGACACTGGCGGTCACCACACCCGTGGCAACACCCCTCCGACTTTCAGGTACCTTATAATCTCACTAAAACACTAGTAACACAATAAGCAGATAAGTAATTTTCCAGAATTATCCTAGTAAATGTGTCTAATAACATCTGAATTGCTCCCACTGCCCTCGCCTTTTTTTTCTTTTTTTTCCCCCCGAGTCCTTCACTCTTACTTTCCTCATCCAAAAATCTTTCATCCTCACTCAAATTAATGGGGAAATTGTCGCTTTCTCGGTCCGAATCTCTCTCGCTGCTGGTGGCCATGATTGTAAACAATGTTCAGATGTGAGGAGCTCCACAACCCGTGACGTCACACGCACATCGTCTGCTACTTCCGGTACAGGCAAGGCTTTTTTATTAGCGACCAAAAGTTGTGAACTTTATCATGGATGTTCTCTACTAAATCCTTTCAACAAAAATATGGCAATATCGCGAAATGATCAAGTATGACACATAGAATGGACCTGCTATCCCCGTTTAAATAAGAACATCTCATTTCAGTAGGCCTTTAACGAATTTTACTTGTTTTGGAAAGTATTTTGCTTAGTTCAAGTAAAATACCCCTCATTTTTGTATTTTTTTTTTCTTGTTTTTGAACACTGACTTTTTGCAGCGAAATTATTGAACAATTTAAAGGGGTCTGAATACTTTCCATACTCACTGTACTTGCAGCATGTGTATAACACGTTGATGGAGGTTGTTGAAGATGTTTTAAAGGGCTTTGAAGGCAACACAGGGAACTCCCACTTGCCGCATTTTACAGAAAAAAAAAAAAGGTAACTTTTGGAGTGCAAAAAGAATAAAAGTACTTCCGTTTTCTTGTCTCTCATAATTTTGAACAACAGGCAACATTGAAAAATAAGTACAGTTCCCCTTTAAGCTGCACACGATACTACCTTTTGTGTGGTGGACTGAAGGTGCTTTCTTACTCCTTTCAGGACACCCTGCTAAGTACACACATGTCACACACCTAATATGCACACACCTGACACATACAGGTATCAAACCTGTTTGTTGGAAAGAGCTTGTTTGGCCATTTTGTCATCATCTCTTTTCTGCTCTTCAGTCACATGACTCTGCATTAAACACATCAGACAAAATCACTAACAGCATCATAACCAGCGTTTATATGTGTGTGTGTGTGTGTGTGTGTGTGTGTGTGCGTGTGTGTGTGTGTGTGTGTGTGTGAGCGAGTGTGAGTGTGTTCTGGCAATGCTTACTTAATGGAGACATCGCTTTGTTTACACAGTCAACTTTAGGGGACCTCTGACGGTATGGGGACAAAAAAACAGGTCCCCTTAAGGGAAACCTTTTTAAATGATAGTCAGATGATAATTTTCCTGAATGAACTCTCCTGAATTAATCAATAAAGTACTATCTATCTATAGATAATAAAGTACTATCTATACATCTATCTATCTATCTATTGAAGTGATTTTTAAGCTTTGGTCCACAAAACATGTTTACTGGTTACCGTATTTCCTTGAATTGCCACAGGACATATAGTATGTGCCTGCCTTGGGTCAAACTCGCTTCCCAAAATAATTAGCGCATGCTTAGTATTACCGCCTGGTCAAACTGGTGACGTCCCGAGTGACACTTCCCCTGTCATCATTTTCAAAATGGGGGAGGCTGATTTCAATATCGGTAATTTGAAATCGCATAAAGGGAAGAAGATTAAGAGCTATTCAGTAGGAGTTAAAGTCAAAGCTTACATCACACTCAAATTTTTACTGCATGCTTTTGGTAAGTGCCGGAGTGAGAAAAGGTTTTAAAATAATTAGCGCATGCTTACTTTTACCGCATGCCTTTGGTAAGCGCAGGAGTGAGAAGAGGTTTTAAATTAATTAGCGCCCCAGCGGCAATTCAAGGAAATACAGTAGTTTGAGTGTGAGACATTTGCACAGCAGTACCCTCATCAGGCTGTAGCTGGTACTGCACTTGCTCTTTTAAATAGCCCTACAAATGTGTGTGAATTATACAAAACTATTTAAATTTGGTCACCAAGAACCATATTAACTCTTTTTCTCCAGGGTCCCCAGTAAGAATGATCGGCACATTACTTCATCAATCCAGAGATTTAAAGACGTGTATGAGCAAACTAGGCAGTGGCCATTTTAACAAAAAATGTTTATGCCTCCACAACCTGTAGAAAGTGTGGTCACCAAAAGGCATGATCAAAAACTTGGTCCCCATTCCAAACGATAACCAGAAGATGTGTGTGTGTGTGTGTGTGTGTGTGTGTTTTACACATCACTGTACACATTGACCTCCATTTCATCCTCCCAAAACCTGTTCAGCCAGAAAGCTCATTTTTGTCTCACCTTACTTGTTCACTTAGGCCTGCCTGCCATTCATCTAACGCAGTCTAACATGGCCGCCAGAGTCTTATCATTAATATCACTGCGAGTAGTAATAGTACTACATTATCATTATTTTTGATCATGTTTGTTTTGTGCCTCCTTAACGAGGTTGTTTGATTATTCCAAAGTCAGAAAATAAGCACACTTTCAAACAAAGTCAGAAGCGCGCACATGTTTAAGTTCAAACAAACAGCCGCCATCTTGTGGATTGAAACACAATACAGATTTAAGCTTGATGAAACAATAAGGTATAATCTACTAATGTCCGATAATATCGGACTGCCGATATTATCGGACGAAAAATGCTTTAAAATGTAATATCAGAAATTATCGGTATCGGTTTCAAAAAGTAAATTTTAAGACCTTTTAAAACGCCGCTGTGTACACGGACGTAGGGAGAAGTACAGAACACCAATAAACCTTAAAGGCACGGCCTGTGCATGCCGGCCCAATCACATAATATCTACGGCTTTTCACACACACACACAAGTGAATGCAAGGCAGCCATACAGGTCACACTGAGGGTGGCCGTGTAAACAACTTTAACACTGTTAAAAATATGCGCCACACTGTGAACCCACACCAAACAAGAATGACAAACACATTTTGGGAGAACATCCGCACCGTAACACATAAACACAACAGAACAAATACCCAGGATCCCTTGCAGCACTAACTCTTCCGGGACGCTACAATATACACCCCCTGCTACCCTCAAACCCCCCGTCCCCCACCCAACCCCGCCCACCTCAACGTCCTCATGCGCTCTCAGGGAGGGCAAGCACCAAATTCCAAGCTGCTGTTTTGAGGCATGTAAAAAAAAATATGCAATAATAAATATGGCAGTGCCATGTTGGCATTTTTTTTCCATAACTTGAGTTGATTTATTTTGGAAAACCTTGTTTATTGTTTAATGCATCCAGCGGGGCATCACAACAAAATGAGGCATCAAAATGTGTTGATTACACGACTGTGTAAATCGGTATCGGTTGATATCGGAATTAGGAATTAAGAGTTGGTCAATATCGGATATCGGCAAAAAAGCCATTATCGGACATCTCTAGAATAATCTACCCTATGATGTAATATAATCCTTTCTCCGGGTACTCCGGCTTCCTCCCACCTCCAAAGACATGCACCTGGGGATAGGCCCCTCCCACCTCCAAAGACATGCACCTGGGGATAGGCCCCTCCCACCTCCAAAGACATGCACCTGGGGATAGGTTGATTGGCAACACTAAATGGTCCCTAGTGTGTGAATGTTGTCTGTCTGTGTTGGCCCTGCGATGAGGTGGCGACTTGTCAAGGGTGTACCCCGCCCTCCGCCCGATTGTAGCGGAGATAGGCACCACTCTTCGCCCCCCCCGTGACCCCAAAGGGAATAAGCGGTAAAACGTGGATGGATGGATGGATGGATAAACATATTTTTGTGACAGCCACTTGGATCAGACATCATTCAATAGAATTCTGACTTTAAAAATGATCCTGTGAATCAAGCAAGTAGAGACTACCAGCAACATCATTGGAATTAACTTTTGACCTCTGAGAAAAGTTGTCACTAAAAATCTACAGGGTGCTCACTGCTCCCCTCACCTCCCAGGGGGTGAGGGTGATGGGTCAAATGCAGAGGATAATTTCCCCACACCTACTGTAGTGTGTGTAAGACAATCTTTTCTTGTTTTTCTTGTCCTGTTAGGACAAGACGTATTGCTCCCTGGTCATGGAATGACATCCAGAAAGATCTGAGGCTACCAGAATTGATAACTTTGGGGGGAGTTGAAGTCCATTTTAAAAGATGGAGAAACCAGTTCTCTTGGGAAATTTACTTACTTTTAAATTTAATTTACAGTTAATCGTTTTACAAACCCCGTTTCCATATGAGTTGGGAAATTTTTTTAGATGTAAATATAAACGGAATACAATGATTTGCAAATCATTTTCAAGCCATATTCAGTTGAATATGCTACAAAGACAACATATTTGATGTTCAAACTCATAAACTTTATTTTTTTTTTGCAAATAATTAACTTAGAATTTCATGGCTGCAACACGTGCCAAAGTAGTTGGGAAAGGGCATGTTCACCACTGTGTTACATCACCTTTTCTTTTAACAACACTCAATAAATGTTTGGGAACTGAGGAAACTAATTGTTGAAGCTTTGAAAGTGGAATTATTTCCCATTCTTGTTTTATGTAGAGCTTCAGTCCTTCAACAGTCCGGAGTCTCCGCTGTCGTATTTTACGCTTCATAATGCGCCACACATTTTCCATGGGAGACAGGTCTGGACTGCAGGCAGGCCAGGAAACTACCCACACTCTTTTACTACGAAGCCACGCTGTTGTAACGGGTGGCTTGGCATTGTTTTGCTGAAATAAGCAGGGGCGTCCATGAAAAAGACGGCACTTAGATGGCAGCATATGTTGTTCCAAAACCTGTATGTACCTTTCAGCATTAATGGTGCCTTCACAGATGTGTAAGTTACCCATGCCTTGGGCACTAATACACCCCCATACCATCACACATGCTGGCTTTTCAACTTTGCGCCTATAACAATCCTGATGGTTATTTTCCTCTTTGTTCCAGAGGACACCACGTCCACAGTTTCCAAATATAATTTGAAATGTGGACTCGTCAGACCACAGAATACTTTTCCACTTTGCATCAGTCCATCTTAGCGAGGCCGGCGGCGTTCCTTTGTGTTGTTGATAAATGGCTTTCGCTTTACATAGTAGAGTTTTAACTTGCACTTACAGATGTAGCGACCAACTGTAGTTACTGACAGTGGTTTTATGAAGTGTTCCTGAGCCCATGTGGTGATATCCTTTACACCTGTTCCCAATTAGCCTGCACACCTGTGGGATGTTCCAAATAAGTGTTTGATGAACATTCCTCAACTTTATCAGTATTTATTGCCACCTTTCCCAACTTCTTTGTCACATGTTGCTGGCATCAAATTCTAAAGTTAATGATTATTTGCAAAAAATAAAGTTTATGAGTTTGAACATCAAATATGTTGTCTTTGTAGCATATTCAACTGAATATGGCTTGAAAAGGATTTGCAAATCATTGTATTCTGTTTATATTTACATCTAACACAATTTCCCAACTCATATGGAAACGGGGTTTGTAAATCGTTTTTGACCGGTGGTGACATGACTGCTGTTGTTCTGTTGTATTGTCTTCTTGTAATTATTATTGTTTGTGCCGCCCTCTTTGTCAGGTCGCTCTTGAAAAAGAGATTTTAACCTCAATGAGTCTTTACCTGGTTAAATCAAGGAAATTTAAATTTAAATTAGGACGAGTATTCAAAAAGTTGGCAGCAGATTATTTTTGGTGAAACAGCCTTCAAAATCAATAGGATTCTGAGCGTGGGACATCTGGCTTACCACAAAAGATGGTGCTTTGTTTTTCTGGCTGTGTCGAAAAATCCCTGTCAGATCCTGGCTCTACAGACCGGACAAGGAGAGACATTAGAAATATGTGAAACACTCAGAAAAATCTGAATTAAAAGGTCTTGTCTCTCAACCTGCTTGATGTCTGTCCCATTCTTGGAGACATCTGATTGGACACTTCCGCCTGAGCTCTGAAAGCAGAGGAAGAAATATCCATTGATATTGCAAAAATGAAAATAAAATCATAGAAAATGGCGTCACACCGTTATAAATGGCGTACCTTTTTGTCCTGAGAGGACTCACTGCGGTGGATGGGCTGGTTTCTCTCCTGCACGCAACATTTGTTTTAAGTGGAGATGTCCGATAATATTGGGCTGCCGATATTTTTGGACATAGGATTGACATCAATCTGTCAATCCTTTCCGTGTCCGGGCCAAGTAAGGTTCCCCGTGTTGAGTCAAATTAAGCCGCAGGCTCCTCTCCTGGTGGTGCCCTTCCGTCAATTCTTTTAAGATAATATCGGGCTGCCGATATTATCGGCCGATAAATGCTTTAAAATGGAATATCGGAAATTATCGGTATCTGTCTCAAAAATCAAAATTCATGACTTTTTTTAAATGGACGTAGGGAGAAGTACAGAGCGCCAATAAACCTTAGAGGCACTGCCTTTGCGTTATATCATATCTGCGTCTTTCCACACACACTAGTGAATGCCAGGCATACTTGGTCAACAGCCATACAGGTCACATTGAGGGTGGACGTATAAACAACTTTAAGACTGTTACAAATATACGCCACACTGTGAACCCACACCAAACAAGAATGACAAACACATTTCGGGAGAACATCCGCACCGCAACACAACATAAACACAACAGAACAAATACCCAGAACCCCTTGCAGCACTAACTCTTCCAGGACGCTGCAACATACACCCTGCCCACCTCAACTTCCTCATGCTCTCTCAGGGAGAGCATGTCTCAAATTCCAAGCTGCTGTTTTGAGGCATGTTAAAAAAAATAATGCACTTTGTGACTTCAATAATAAATATGGCAGTGCCATGTTGGCATTTTTTTCCATAACTTGAGTTGATTTATTTTGGGAAACCTTGTTACATTGTTTAATGCATCCAGCGGGGCATCACAACAAAATGAGGCATAATAATGTGTTAATTCCACAACTGTATATATCGGTATCGATTGATATCAAAATCGGTAATTAAGAGTTGGACAATATCGGCAAAAAAGTCAGTATCAGACATCTCTAGTTTGAAGTCTTCATTTGTATTTAATTTTCCTTAAAACAAAAGTTTACTACCTTTTCTGCCCGTCTCGGCAGAGGCACAGGAGCTTCAGACTTGTTCTCCTTTCTCTGGCTTTGTGTCACATTTTCATTGGCCTGAAATGAATGAAAGACAGTTTTACTGACAGCAATATGAATCAAAATGATGAAAAAACACATTACACTATCCATAGGGAATGTTTTCCTTTGATGAGCCTCATTTCAAAAGATGCAACGACCAAGTTGATGAATCTAATGAAAACCACGTATTGTGCATGCTCGGCTGTAAAGGTGGCCATGTCAGCCGTAAAGAACCAGAGTCGTGTATAAAGAGAGTTAGAGGCGATCTCCTCAATCATTGGTCAGAAGGCACTCACATGACTCCAGGGCGCCATGACGACTACCAACTTTGAGTTGATGCCACAGTGTGTGTTTGATGCGCTTCCTCGTTAGTTAAAAATGCTGCGTTGTGCAGCATGAGTTTACTTCACCCGCAAGAATTGTGGGAAGATTTTACATGGCGTTCCCCACAACCCGGAAAAAAAACAAGTGTAGGAAATTTAAAGACCTACTGAAAGCCACTACTAGCGACCACGCAGTCTGATAGTTTATATATCAATGATGAAATATTAACATTGCAACACATGACAATACGGCCGCTTTAGTTTACTAAATTGCAATTTTAAATTTCGTGCCGAAGTATCCTGCTGAAACGTCACGTATGATGACACGTGCGCGTGACGTCACGCAATGTAGAGGACACTTTGTTCCAGCACCGTTCCCAGCAATAAGTCGTCTGTTTTCATCACATAATTCCACAGTATTCTGGACTTCTGTGTTGCTGAATCTTTTGCAATTTGTTTAATGAATAATGGAGGTGTCAAAGAAGAAAGCTGTAGGTGGGAAGCGGTGCATTGCGGCCGCCTTTAGCAACACAAACACAGCCGGTGTTTCATTGTTTACATTCTGAAAGATGACAGTGAAGCTTTACTATGGAACAGAGCGGTCTAGCGAACACGGTTGGATTGGACCACACACACAAAGTACAGTGTTTTATGCAGCGATCATTTTGAAAGATCGTGTTTCGAAGAGGGTCCCTTGCGAAGGGCAGAGATGGGCATCCCCACCACCCGTCGACTGGTGCTGAAGAAAGGTGCAGGTGCGACCTTCAAGTTGTACAGGTACAACCATATAATCTCACTAAAACACTAGTAACACAATAAGCAGATAAGGAATTATCGTGGAAAATGTGTCTAATAACATCTGAATCGCTCCCACTGTGGTCTTTTTTTTACTAGTCCTTCACTCTCACTGTCCTCATCTAAGAATCTTTAATTTTCGCTCAAATTAATGGGGGAATCGTCGCTTTCTCGGTCCGAATCGCTCTCGCTGCTGGTGGCCATGATTATAGACAATGTTCAGATGTGAGGAGCTCCACAACCCGTGACGTCACGCGCACATCGTCTGCTACTTCCGGTACAGGCAAGGCTTTTTTTATCAGCACCAAAAGTTGCGAACTTTATCGTGGATGTTCTCTACTAAATCCTTTCAGCAAAAATATGGCAATATGGCAAAATGATGAAGTATGACACATAGAATGGACCTGCTATCCCCGTTTAAATAAGAACATCTCATTTCAGAAGGCCTTTAAAAAAGTAGTTTTATACTTGTGAGTAGAGATGTCCAATAATATCGGACCACCGATATTATCGACCGATAAATACTTTAAAATGTAATATCGGAATTTATCGGTATCGGTTTCAAAAAGTAAAATGTATGACTTTTTAAAACGCCGCTGTACGGAGTAGAGCGCCACGAATCTTAAAAGCACTGCCTTTGCGTGCCGGCCCAGTCACGTAATATCTGTGGCTTTTCACACACACAAGTGAATGCAAGGCATACTTGGTCAACAGCCATACAGGTCACACTGAGGGTGGCCGTATAAACAACTTTAACATCATTACAAATATGCACCACATTGTGAACCCACACCAAACAAGAATGAAAAACACATTTCAGGAGAACATCCGCACCGTAACACAACATAAACACAACAGAACAAATACCCAGAACCCCTTGCAGCACTAACTCTTCCGGGACGCTACAATATACACCCCCTGCTACCCCCTACCCCCACATCTCAACCCCGCCCACCTCAACCTCCTCATGGTCTCTCAGGGAGAGCATGTCCCAAATTCCAAGCTGCTGTTTTGAGGCTTGTTAAAAAAAATAATGCACTTTGTGACTTCAATAATAAATATGGCAGTGCCATGTTGGCATTTTTTTTCATAACTTGAGTTGATTTATTTTGGAAAACCTTGTTACATTGTTTAATGCATCCAGCGGGGCATCACAACAAAATTAGGCATAATAATGTATTTTGATTGATTGATTTAAACTTTTATTAGTAGATTGCACAGTACATAAATAATCCGTACAATTGACCACTAAATGGTAACACCTGATTAAGTTTTTCAACTTGTTTAAGTCGGGGTCCACGTTAATCAATTATTGTTAATTCCACGACTGTATATATCGTATAGGTTGATATCGGAACCGGTAATTAAGAGTTGGACAATATCAGAATACCGTATATCGGCAAAAAAGACATCTCTACTTGTGAGTGTTGATGACACAGCTTTGCAACAGTTGATATTCTACTTTCAAGCATGTTTTACTCAAATCATCAAATCTCAGCAACAAGCTGTAATATCTTACTGACATCATTTAGGACCAAAACCCTTAAAACAAGTAAAACACTAACATTATAGTGAGGAGAATTATCTTCTCAGACAGAAAATAAGCAAATATCAGCCTTATTTGAGATATTTTATCTTACTTAGACTACAGTTTTTGCAATGTCACGTGTCCTTTGTCTATTTTTCAAAGAGTTGATGGGCCGACTGAACAAGCAACCTCCATTTTTCACATTTTTGTCGTTGAAATTGTAAACAAAAATAGCTCTGTTGTTTGCAAGCTAACCCCAGCTAGCATGTGACAAAACATCCACACACCACTCCATTTCATTCCAGTTCACAATGGCTGTTAAAGATAAAAACACATCATCATACTTTGTCTGTTGTTCTTTTCGTGCGGTATTTCGTGTGGCTCAGTTCCTGTGGCAAAAAAAAAAAGCACATAAAAATTATTAATGTTCACCAAATAGCAAATGACAGCCATAACTAAAAAAGTGTCCTTGTTATTTCCAAAGGTGCCAGGAACTCAAACGCTGCCCCCTGCTGGCGTGGAGTGTAGTGCAGCATGTTACTGAAGTGAAGTGATACATATTTATTTAGCACTTTTCTCTAGTGACTCAAAGCACTTTACATAGTGAAACCCAATATCCAAGTTACATTTAAACCAAGTGTGGGTGGCACTGGGAGCAGGTGGGTCAAGTGTCTTGCCCAAGGACACAAAGGCAGTGACTAGGATGGCGGAAGCGGGAATCGAACCTAGAACCCTAAAGTTGCTACTTGTTCTAGTTCATGGATGTCAAAGTCAAGGCTCACGGGCGACATCTGGTCCGTGGATGAATGATCTATGCCCCCCCGGGATGATATTTGAATAGTATTAGAACCGGCCCACAGGCCACAGCCGCCTGCTGCTGTTTGGCCCGCACCAATACTCCATCAGTGTTGGCGCTAGGAATTTTCAAAATGGGGACCCCATCAAGTTATAAAAATGGTGTCTCATGTGACCCCAATGAGTCATAAAAATGGGGTCCCACAGTACATTTTTGGGGTCTCACTTTTTTTGTAAGCGTTTTGAAAATAAATGATAAACGTATGCATTATCCTGTTATATCTTACATCATATATTGTGTTTTGGAAAAAGGTTGTCATAAAAGTTGCTTAATTTATATTTTAAAACAATAATACAAAAGAAAACACATTTTTTTGCATAAGTAAAGGTATCCAGTTATAAACATTCATTCGCTTTCTTCTTTCCTTCATGGATATAAACTTTACCGATGCCGGCATTTTTTTTCTCTATATTTTTATTGTAATATTTTCGGAATGGGTTTGTTCTATTTTTTGGTCAAAGTAAGGCAAAGAAAACAATCTGAAGTTGTCTTTAGGTATATTGGATTGCCGATATTATCGGCAGATAAATGCTTTAAAATGTAATATCGGAAATTAATCGGCATCGGTTTCAAAATGATTGGTATCTGTTTCAAAAAGTAAAATGTATGACTTTTTAAAACGCCGCTGTGTACCCGGACGTAGGGAGAACACAGGGCACCAATAAACCTTAAAAGCACTTCCTTTACGTGCCGACCCAGTCACATAATATCTACAGTTTTTCACACACACAAGTGAATGCAAAGCATACTTGGTCAACAGCCATACAGGTCACACTGAGGATGGCCGGATAAACAACTTTAACATTATTAAAAATATGCGCCACACTGTGAACCCACACCAAACAATAATGGCAAACACATTTCAGGAGAACATCCGCACCGTAACACAACAAACACAACAGAACAAATACCCAGAACCCCTTGCAGCACTAACTCTTCCGGGACGCTACAATGTACACCCCACGCTACCCCCTACCACCCGCCCCCACATCAACCTCTTCATGCTCTCTCAGGGAGAGCATGTCCCAAATTCCAATCCGCTGTTTTGAGGCATGTTAAAAAAAATAATGCACTTTGTGTCTTCAATAATAAATATGGCAGTGCCATGTTGGCATTTTCTTCCATAACCTGAGTGAATTTATTTTAGAATTGTTTAATGCATCCAGCGGGGCATCACAACAAAATTAGGCATAATAATGTGTTGATTTCACGACTGTATATATCTGTATCGGTTCATATCGGAATAGGTAATTAAGAGTTGGACAATATCGGAAAATCGGCAAAAAAGCCATTATCGGACATCTCTAGCTGTCTTTATTTTTTAGTTTTAATGCCATGATTTTAAGATGTCTGGCCCGTCGGTGCACAGATTTTCCTCCCTGTGGCCCCTGAGCTAAAATGGGTGACACCCTTGTTCTAATTAGTACATTTGACTCGCCGAATGCAGCTGGGATAGGCTCCAATTTTCATTTTTATATTCAATTTCAATATATTCATTTCAAATACTTTCGTAAGAATATACTGGGAAATAATCTAATAGCCATGGAGGAGTTAAAAGGAGGAACAAGTCCTAAGGGAGTTAAGAGTGTATAAAAACGTATTTAATTTTTAAAAAATTCCTAAATTTTTTGCTCAAATCTGAGTCCTAAATAAAAATTGCAAACACGTCATGTTTTTTTCTCATGATTTTAAACCCTCTCAATGCCCATTTGATCCAATTACGTCATGTTTTTTTCATCATTTTTAACCCTTTCAATGCCCATTTGATCCAATTAATGTTGTTTTTGTTTTGAGCAATTTGCATAACTTGAGTTATTGTTCATGTAGTAAATGTTAAAGGGCTGAGGTCCAGGTGTAAAGATCAGGCCTAATTATACAAAATATTAGTAATACAAACTAACTTTGACGCTTATATTTTTGCCTTGTCACATTACAAAGTTTTAAGCAGTGAAGTATAATGGGAAGAATATAATCGCCATTGACTACCATTAGTCAATGGCGATTATTAACTGGCGATTAGTCAGTGATTATAATTACAATTTTTTACTGTAACATCATTACAGAATATAATCTTCTAATATGATGGTTTCATTTTGGATAAAAGGAGTACATTTTGTCATATTTACTGTTTGGACTTTGACGCGGTGGAAAAAAAGAGGGTGGTACGCATGATGTGATGACGTAATAGTCAATAATATACTAAACACTGTTGTAAAGTTTGTTATCAGATACATAAAAAAAATAAAAGAATAAAATAAACACTGCTGTGGAGGGGGGCGAGGCCTGCGGACCCGCAGCGAAGCGGGGTGTGCCAGGACCGGCTACAAGATCAGTGACAGGTGCGTCGATGGCCCACCTGGGCTTGCTTGTCTAATCACCTGTCTTTGATTGATTGATTGATTGAAACTTTTACTAGTAGATTGCACAGGACAGTACATATTTCGTACAATTAAACACTAAATGGTAACACCCGAATAACAATTTCAACTTCTTTAAGTCAGGGTCCACGTTAATCAATTCATGGTAGTGTCGCTCTGTTTAAAAGGCAGCAGCCGGGGAGGAGAGGAGACTTGGTGGTGGAGCAAAAGTGAGAGCGAGAGTGACCAAGAAACTTGCTGAAAAGCACAAAAAAAAAAAAAAACTTATTGAAAAATAAAACAGTGACTAAACCCTGAAAAGGAGCGATCATGTCGGTGATTGGTGGTCCGATGAACCTGGAGGGAAGAAACCTCCACAACTGCTTCTAAACAAGTTTTATTACTAATCTTATGTAATGTATGTATATATATATATATATATATATATATATATATATATATATATATATATATATATATATATATATATATATATATATATATATATATATATATATATATATATATATATATATATATATATAAAATAAAACAGAATAAAATATACTTTATTGATCCCTGGGGGAAAATTCCCCACCAGAGTTCGCTCACAATAGACAATAATAATAATAATAATGATAAACAATACAATATATATCATAATATATATATAATATATGAATAAGATAAATATAGTCTACATATATTCTACATTTAAGTTCAGTCAAGAAGGATGATAACTCATTTTATGCAAATCATTCTAAATTAAAAACAAACAATTAGAACAAACGGGCATTCGAAGGGTTAAAAACATGACATTTTTGGGGTTATTTTTTCTAATTTAGGTCTGATGTTTATTTGAATAACAGAAGAAAAAACCTGTTTTAGACACTCTTAACTCACTGAGGACTTTTCCTCCTTTAGCTCCTCAGCGGCTAATTAATCCCCAGAGGGTTAATTAAAAGAAAAGAAGGAATAATTTGTAGGTACTGAGTGTGTCGGTCTAGGCGGCACAAGAGGGGTGTTCTGGTCCAAGTCCTCTCTTGTCTTTCTTTGAGTCTGTTGGTTTGAAATACACACAAAATGTTTCATTGTTTTATGCACTCCAAAAGGGACAAGCGGTAGAAAAATGCATGGATGGATATTATTTCACAAAACACAGTGTTGCCAGGAAGATTTAGAAGGTTTACCTGAAGAGGCTTCGGGGCAAGTTTAGGCTGTGAAGAGACAAAAAAACAACATGATATGTTTTGTTGTTGTTTTCAACATCTTATTGTATTATTTGTGTCCTCGCACCGGCTTCATGATCTTTTCTGATGATTCCATCCTGTTTCCAAGTTGGTGGTCTTCTGTAAACGTCATCAACAGGTGGAGTTAAAGCAGACCTGGACAAATGAAGGCCCGAAGGCCACATGAAGCCCGTTGAGCTTTTCAATCTGGCCAAGCCTGACATTCTCAAATCATTTGTTTTAGATCTTTAAGATGGAAACTGTAGCTGACATCATGATGTGTACTCATGTTTTATAACCACCGTAAGTCTTCAACTGTACTAAGTCTTTCAATGCTTGGAATCTACGCTTACTATGATCATCTAATACAAACCCTGTTTCCATATGAGTTGGGAAATTGTGTTAGATGTGAATATAAACAGAATACAATGATTTGCAAATCCTTTTCAAGCCATATTCAGTTGAATATGCTACAAAGACAACATATTTGATGTTCAAACTCATAAACTTTTATTTTTTGCAAATAATCATAACTTTAGAATTTGATGCCAGCAACACGTGACGAAGAAGTTGGGAAAGGTGGCAATAAATACTGATAAAGTTGAGGAATGCTCATCAAACACTTATTTGGAACATCCCACAGGTGTGCAGGCTAATTGGGAACAGGTGGGTGCCATGATTGGCTATAAAAACAGCTTCCCAAAAAATGCTCAGTCTTTCACAAGAAAGGATGGGGCGAGGTACACCCCTTTGTCCACAACTGCGTGAGCAAATAGTCAAACAGTTTAAGAACAACCTTTCTCAAAGTGACATTGCAAGAAATTTAGGGATTTCAACATCTACGCTCCATAATATCATCAAAAGGTTCAGAGAATCTGGAGAAATCACTCCACGTAAGCAGCATGGCCGGAAACCAACATTGAATGACCGTGACCTTCCATCCCTCAGACGGCACTGTATCAAAAACCGACATCAATCCCTAAAGGATATCACCACATGGGCTCAGGAGCACTTCAGAAAACCACTGTCACTAAATACAGTTGGTCGCTACATCTGTAAGTGCAAGTTAAAGCTCTACTATGCAAAGCGAAAGCCATTTATCAACAACATCCAGAAACGCCGCCGGCTTCTCTGGGCCCGAGATCATCTAAGATGGACTGATGCAAAGTGGAAAGTGTTCTGTGTTCTGACGAGTCCACATTTCAAATTGTTTTTGGAAATATTCGACATGGTGTCATCCGGACCAAAGGGGAAGCGAACCATCCAGACTGTTATCAACGCAAAGTGTAAAAGCCAGCATGTGTGATGGTATGGGGGTGCATTAGTGCCCAAGGCATGGGTAACTTACACATCTGTGAAGGCACCATTAATGCTGAAAGGTACATACAGCTTTTGGAACAACATATGCTGCCATCTCTGCGCCGTCTTTTTCATGGATGCCCCTGCTTATTTCAGCAAGACAATACCAAGCCACATTCAGCACGTGTTACAACAGCGTGGCTTCGTAAAAATAAAAGTGCGGGTACTTTCCTGGCCCGCCTGCAGTCCAGACCTGTCTCCCATGGAAAATGTGTGACGCATTATGAAGCGTGTTGTAGCCATGAAATTCTAAGTTAATTATTTTTTGCATAAAAAAAATAAAGTTTATGAGTTTGAACATTAAATATGTTGTCTTTGTAGCATATTCAACTGAATATGGCTTGAAAAGGATTTGCAAATCATTGTATTCTGTTTATATTTACATCTAACACAATTTCCCAACTCATATGATAATGTAAGTCACAGCAGCTCAGACGAGGCACCAAGTAGTGTGGGCGGGGAGCGTTTCCACAGACGCAGAGGGAGACTTTCACAACAAAGTTCTAAGTCTTAGAGATGCATCAGATATATCGATTGTAGGGGGGCTTATTTTGTACCTTTCATGTTCATTTTTGTTGCGTTTCACTTGATTGTAAAATATGTCGATCAAAAAGGGGACGTGACGTTCATATTTTGTCAATATTCAGCGTTTTATCCTTCATAGAAAAATGGAAATTTCCATTATGTCTTTTAAGGCGGTCTGTTTTAACTTGAGTGGTGATTGGTGGTCCGAGGAAGCCGGAGGGGCAGAAACCTCCACAACTGCTTCTAAACAAGTTTAATTACCAATCGTTTCACTTGATTGTAAAATATGTCGATCAAAAAGGGGTGTGACATTCATATTTTGTCAATATTCAGTGTTATATCCTTCATAGAAAAATGTAAAATTCCATTATGTTTCTTAAAGCGGTCTGTCATAACGTTTTTAGCATTCAATCACACATTATTGTGAGGTTCTATATTAGTGTTCATAAAAATTATTATACCAGCCCCCAGACACATTTTTTTCTCTAAATTTGGCCCCCGAGTCCAAATAATTGCCCAGGCCTGATTTAGGACCTACAGTGAAGTTTGACGAGCAAGGAAAAGAGGAAGCAGGTGATTAATCCATCACATCAACATTGGCACACAATAGTCGCTATAATTAGTTTGTCTGTGTTAGCACTTATAATAACAATATCACTAATACTTGGTTAATATTCAAGTCAAGAAATGCAAAAGTAGTATTGTTGGTGCTTTTTGGATGATGATTTTTATGGGGGTTTTTATTTGACGGAATAGAGGACTTCCCATTGGGTCCGCTGTGAGCGGACTTTTATTTATGTTTATTTGCGCTCGGGAACAATTCATAAAACCACTGTCAGTAACTACAGTTGGTCGCTACCTCTGTAAGTGCAAGTTTAAACTGTACGACGCAAAGCGAAAGCCATTTATCAACAACACCCAGAAACGGTGTCGGCTTCGCTGGGCCTGAGCTCATCTAAGATGGACTGATGCAAAGTGGAAAACTGTTCTGTGGTCTGACGAGTCCACATGTCAAATGTTAGAATGAATAAAAAAAACAAACATTTTTTGTCATGTGTTTCATAATGATTGTAAACGATAGGCAAAATTCCCCCTAAAAAGTAGAGTTCCCCTTTAACTATTGGCCGAGCGACAGCTTGTATTGATTGATTGATTGATTGTTTGATTGATTGAAACTTGTATTAGTAGATTGCACAGTATTCAGTACAATTGACCACTAAATAGTAACACCCGAAAAAGTTTTTAAACTTGTTTAAGTCGGGGTCCACGTTAATCAATTCCACATGCAGGTGCAAATTGTTATTATTTATATTGGGCAGCTAATGAGTTTTTTTCCCCAATTGCACGTACAAAAACATACCAAAAAAGTATAGCGCATACCGTATTTCCTTGACTTGCCGCAGGGCATATAGTATGTGCCTGCCTTCAATTACTGCCGGGTCAAACTCTCGTCTTAAAATAATTAGCGCATGCTTAGTATTACCGCCTGGTCAAACTGGTGACGTCACGAGTGACACTTCCCCTGTCATTTTCAAAATGGGGGAGGCTGATTTCAATACCGCTAATTTGAAATCTCATAAAGGGAAGAAGATTAAGAGCTATTCAGTAGGATTTAAGGTCCAAGCTTACATCACACTCACATTTTTACTGCTTACCTTTGGTAAGCGCAGGAGTGAAAAGAGGTTTTAAATGAATTAGCACCCGGGCGGCAATTGAAGGAAATAAGGTCAATCTAAAAGAGAGTGAGACGTCATCTCAAGAGTGACTTCTTTGATTATTTGGGACCCGGAAGTGCTTCACAATAACAACAAACGACACACGTTTCCTCAATTGTTACTTTTCCTGATCAAGTTGAGCAGCAGTGGACAAGATAGATAACAATAAAATCCACTTTGTTTCAAATTAAACAACTACCTAAACACACATGATGAAGAACATTGAAGAGCAGCCGAGTCATTTAAGCAACAATCAACGCCGAGCACATGAATGAACATAATTGTGTCTTTCAGGGCCGCGTTGCGGTAAAAAAAAAAATGAAAATAAAGAGGAGCTCACCTTTTAGTGACGTTTTCTTGAGATGTTCCACTTGACTGTGATCCCAACACTCCCAGAAAAGTGAGGACTGACAACTTTGAAAATGTTTACCACACCCCGCACATCTGCAGCCGGGACGCCTTCAAGGACCGCTTCAAGAGCTGGGAAATTTCAAGCTTTTTAGGACGTCATCACTTAATCGCAAAACACTGTTTTTAAACTTTTTGATCGATTGATACTTTTATTAGTAGATTGCACAGTTCAGTACATATTCCGTACAATTGACCACCAAATAGTAACACCCCCATAAGTTTTTCAACTTGTTTAAGTCGGGGTCCACGTTAATTAATTCATGCTATGCATGAGTTTGTTTTTTATAAATCACAAATAGTTTGAAAGTGTGGCATTTATGAATGTATTACTCGTAATTCTACAATTGGACATGAAAAACTGACAGGCAAGCTCTTGATACTGCAATATTTGTTTGTAAATCTTACTCCATTTGAAATAAAACAAAGAAAACATTTTTTTAATATTAAAAAAATATCAAAATGTATGAACTATTTATTTATTTCCTATTATTTATTTAAACTTATTACAATTTAATTTTTTTTAAATAGTATATTAAGGGGAATGAGAAATATAACAGGTTTTTCCACTTATTTCTTTTCACACTTTATGAACTTACATTCATATTTTGTTGAAGTATTATTCAATAAATATATTTATAAAGGATTTCTGAATTATTTTAAGAACATTTTTAAAAAATCTCACGTACCCCTTGGCATACCTTCAAGTACCCCCATTTGAGAACCACTGTTGTAGAAGCCTGCTTATTGTCTTTTTGACCTCCAGCAGTGGTGTCCAAAGTGTGGCACGTGGTTAATTTTTTAACGGCCCTAGGCACATTCTAAAAAAAATACGATTAAAAAAATTAAAAACAGAAAAAGTGGTATAAAAGAGTAAATAGGTGAAATGTGACAAGAAAATGTTGCAATGTTTATTTTGATAACACAAAACTGCCATGCAGGCTGGTATTTTCTTTACAAAACATAATAATCAAAATCAATGTATTATAAATATTCCACTTTAAGATATTTTTGGGGGGAAATGTTGAATATTTTCTGTTTGTCATATAATAAACAAAGTTGTTCTTTTTTCTAGAGAAGGGCATAATAAGAACAAACAAAAAACGTAAACAACAATAAAAGTTGATCTCAAGACAATTGTGTATAAAGTAAACAGTAAAAAAAAAAATATTTTTTTTGGATGAGTAGGACCCTTTTGGATCCCCAATAATTTTAGTGCATTTTTTGTGTGTCTTTGCTAAAAAATAACAAATTGAAATCAAAGGTGTTATGTGTTGACATGTTTAAGGCTCAAATTATTATATAATCTGAAATATTCCACTTTAAAATTCTATTGGGGCAAACTATTGATCTTTAAAAACATGATATTGACAGACAGACTTAATGTTGATCTAGAGACTTAAACCTTGAATAACAATACAAAATAATGACACATTTTAAATATTTTTTTGACCAAAATCCCTTGGGGTCTGAGTGGAGGCCTAAATGTATATTTTTACACATATATTGTATTGCTTTTTGAAAAAAAAAAAAACATATCAAAATTGCCTCCGCTTGCTTTGGTTTTTCAGTGTGCGGCCCTCAGTGGAAAAAGTTTGGACACCCCTGACCTACAGTGTGTGCCACCTTGTGTGTGTCTGAGGGGTGTGTGTTGTGTTGTGTTGTTTGTCTCACAAGGTTGCAGTGTTGCATTTCAATCCCAGCAAAACAAATGATGTCAAATAATGAGAAAATAAGCTATAAAAAATGCTAGATATCCACACAAATTGAAGTTAGTGCAGCTATGACAACATGCAGGTCTCAACTTGTCTTGTCTGCTTAAAAGCACAAGAAGAAACCAACCATCCCCCCGCCCACACCTGGCAACGCACATATCTAGGTGTACCCCCCCCCCCGAGCATACAAACAATCAGCAGGAGTCGGAGCCTCAACAACGTGCTCATGTTTCCTAGATGGTGAGCCAGCATCTTACCTGCAGATCTCAACTCAAACACTTTTGTCTTTCCTTTTGTGTGTGACTCAGGTGGGGGAGGTGGAGGGAAGGGTGGGGCACCGGGGCCTCACCAACCCTGTTCAGGTGTCGGCAAGTGTGACTCACCAGTTTTGCAGGAAAAAACTAAATATGTCAGGAGACGCTCCACAAATAGACAAAAAAGTCAGAGGTGAAATATTTCTAAATGACAAAAGTTCAAATAGCAATGATTGTCTCTCACACACACACACACACACACACACACACACACACACACACACACACACACACACACACACACACACACGCTTTTACGCTTCATAATGCGCCACACATTTTCCATGGGAGACAGGTCTGGACTGCAGGCGGGCCAGGAAAGTACCCGCACTCTTTTTTTTACGAAGCCAAGCTGTTGTAACATTTGGCTTGGCATTTTCTTGCTGAAATAAGCAGGGGCGTCCATGATAACGTTGCTTGGATGACAACACGTGTTGTTCCAAAACCTGTATGGACCATTCAGCATTAATGGTGCCTTCACAGATGTGTAAGGTACCCATGCCTTGGGCACTAATACACCCCCATACCATCACACATGCTGGCTTTTGAATTTTGTGCCTAGAACAATCCTGATGGTTATTTTCCTCTTTGTTCTGGAGGACACCACATCCACAGAGTCCAAATAAAATTTGATATGTGGATTCGTTAGACCACAGAACACTTTTCCACTTTGCATCAGTCCATCTTAGATGATCTCGGCCGGGCGAAGCCGGCGGCGTTTCTAGGTGTTGTAGACGGGTTTGGCTTTGCAAAGTAGAGTTTTACTTCGCATTTACAGATGTAGCGACCAACTGTAGTTACAGACAGTGGTTTTATGAAGTGTTCCTGGGCCCATGTGGTGATATCCTTTACACACTCATGTCAGTTTTTGATGCAGTACCGCCTGAGGGAGGAAAGGTCTTTAATATCATGGCTTACGTGCAGTGATTTCTCCAGATTCTCTGAACTTTTTGATGATTTTACGGACCATAGATGGTAAAATCCCTAAATTCATTGCAATAGCTCGTTGAGAAATGTTGTTCTAAAACTGTTTGACAATTTGCTTACAAAGTGGTGACCCTCACCCCATCCTTGTTTGTGAATTACTTAGCATTTCATGGAAGCTGCGTTTATAGCCAGTCATGGCACCCACCTGTTCCCAATTAGCCTGCACACCTGTGGGATGTTCCAAATAAGTGTTTGATGAGCAGTCCTCAACACTAGGTGTGGTGAAATTATTCTCTGCATTTGACCCATCACCCTTGATCACCCCCTGGGAGGTGAGGGGAGCAGTGAGCAGCAGCAGCGGTGCCACTCCCGGGAATCATTTGTGGTGATTTAACCACCAATTCCAAGCCTTGATGCTGAGTGCCAAGCAGGGCTCCCATTTTTATAGTCTTTGGTATGACTCGGCCGGGGTTTGAACTCACAACCTACCCATCTAAGGGCGGACACTAACCACTAGACCACTGAGCAGGTATGCCGGGTTCAGGTAAAAGGTGAGTTTTAATGAAAGTACAACTCACCAATAGCATTTCCTCTAAGCAAAAAAAAAAAAAGTAAAAAATAAAATATAAAATGAAAATAACATTGAAATGATTAATACTGTTCTATAATTATACTATTATAGTACACTATTCTACTAGAATTGTTATATTATGCTACATTATTTAACTTGCTGAATTGCAATGAATTTTCATACATATTTTTTAATATGGGGCGGTGTGGCTCGGTTGGTAGAGTGGCCGTGCCAGCAACTTGAGGGTTGCAGGTTCGATTCCCGCTTCCGCCATCCTAGTCACTGCCGTTGTGTCCTTGGGCAAGACACTTTACCCACCTGCTCCCAGTGCCACCCACACTGCTTTAAATGTAACTTAGATATTGGGTTTCACTATGTAAAGCGCTTTGAGTCACTAGAGAAAACTGCTATATAAAATATAATTCACTAATATAATTCACTAAATGAAGTTTTTTTATTTGACGTTTTTCCATAAATTAAAATTGATATTGACATATTTTGCTTGTAAAGCCACAGAAAAGTAAACAGGTTATACTTTTATAGCACTTTTCTACCTTTCTAAGGAACTTAAAGCACTTTTGACACATTCACACACTGATGGAGGGAGCTGCCATGCAAGGCGCTAACCTGGACCCATCAGGAGCAAGGGTGAAGTGTCTTGCCCAGGACACAAGGGACATGACTAGGATGGTAGAAGGTGGGGATTGAATCAGGAACCCTCAGGTTGCTGGCATAGCCACTCTCCCAAATGCACCACACCGTCTGCAAAAGCCTATAATCTTAATCATCATCTGTGGTCCTCTCCAAGGTTTCTCATTGTCATCCCACTGGGTTGAGTTTTTGCTCTGATGTGGGATCTGAACCGAGGATGTCGTTGTGGCTTGTGCAGCCCTTTGAGACACTTGTGATTTAGGGCCATATAAATAAACATTGATTGATTGATGACTTCTGGAATATGCTACTTTTTTTTTGGACTAATTAAAATACAAACCCTGTTTCCATATGAGTTGGGAAATTGTGTTAGATGTAAATATAAACAGAATACAATGATTTGCAAATCCTTTTCAAGCCATATTCAGTTGAATATGCTACAAAGACAACATATTTGATGTTCAAACTCAAACATTATATTATTTGCAAATAATCAACATAGAATTTGATGCCAGCAACATGTGACAAAGTAGTTGGGAAAGGTGGCAATAAATACCGATAAAGTTGAGGACTGCTCATCAAACACTTATTTGGAACATCCCCCAGGTGTGCGGGCTAATTGGGAACAGGTGGGTGCCATGATTGGCTATAAACGCAGCTTCCATGAAATGCTAAGTAATTCACAAACAAGGATGGGGTGAGGGTCACCACTTTGTAGGCAAATAGTCAAACAGTTTTAGAACAACATTTCTCAACGAGCTATTGCAATGAATTTAGGGATTTTACCATCTATGGTCCGTAAAATCATCAAAAAGTTCAGAGAATCTGGAGAAATCACTGCACGTAAGCCATGATATTAAAGACCTTTCCTCCCTCAGGCGGTACTGCATCAAAAACTGACATGAGTGTGTAAAGGATATCACCACATGGGCCCAGGAACACTTCATAAAACCACTGTCTGTAACTACAGTTGGTCGCTACATCTGTAAATGCAAAGTAAAACTCTACTATGCAAAGCCAAACCCGTCTACAACACCTAGAAACGCCGCCGGCTTCGCCCAGCCGAGATCATCTAAGATGGACTGATGCAAAGTGGAAAAGTGTTCTGTGGTCTAACGAATCCACATATCAAATTTTATTTGGACTCTGTGGATGTGGTGTCCTCCAGAACAAAGAGGAAAATAACCATCAGGATTGTTCTAGGCACAAAATTCAAAAGCCAGCATGTGTGATGGTATGGGGGTGCATTAGTGCCCAAGACATGGGTAACTTACACATGTGTGATGGTATGGGGGTGCATTAGTGCCCAAGGCATGGGTAACTTACACATCTGTGAAGGCACCATTAATGCTGAATGGTCCATACAGGTTTTGGAACAACACGTGTTGTCATCCAAGCAACGTTATCATGGACGCCCCTGCTTATTTCAGCAAGAAAATGCCAAGCCAAATGTTACAACAGCTTGGCTTCGTAAAAAAAAGAGTGCGGGTACTTTCCTGGCCCGCCTGCAGTCCAGACCTGTCTCCCATGGAAAATGTGTGGCGCATTATGAAGCGTAAAATAAGACAGCGGAGACCCCGGACTGTTGAAGGACTGAAGCTCTACATAAAACAAGAATGGGAAAGAATTCCACTTTCAAAGCTTCAACAATTAGTTTCCTCAGTTCCCAAACGTTTATTGAGTGTTGTTAAAAGAAAAGGTGATGTAACACAGTGGTGAACATGCCCTTTCCCAACTACTTTGGCATGTGTTGCAGCCATGAAATTCTAAGTTAATTATTATTTGCAAAAAAATATAAAGTTTATTCGTTTCAACATCAAATATGTTGTCTTTGTAGTGCATTTAATTGAATATGGATTTTCAAATCATTGTATTCTGTTTATATTTACATCTAACACAATTTCCCAACTCATATGGAAACGGGGTTTGTAAAACAATTAACTGTAAATTAAATTTAAAAGTAAGTACATTTCTCAAGAGAACTGGTTTCTCAATCTTTTAAAATGGACTTCAACTCCCCCTAAAACGGGGTTTGTACATAAAAATTTCAATGGTTTAATTGTATTGTGGAAAGTGAGAAATTGTGGAGTGTAAAGTGTTACAGTATGGGACATAACTGTATGCATGTTCAAAATAAAATACTAATAACCAAAAAGTTATATGGCCTTTATTGTCATCTTAAAATATATTACACATTAATTGCAGAATAATGTATTAGCTCCGCCCAGAAGACAACAAAATAAATAGAACGTTCATTAAATAAATCCTGCATAGAGGATATATATTATCCAGTGCAAACAATGCTTGCTATGTCAACATGAAACCGAAAATATTAATACCAAAAATAGTTTTCTACAAAGAAATACTAAATCTATTTACATCCAGTGAGTGTTTCCGTATGTCAGCACTAACGCTAGCTTGCTAGCATGTGATTGTTTTTAAAAATCCTCCAGTTTTACAGAAACAAAAACGAACAAAAATGCACTTAAAAGTGTTTTCAAAACAGCAATTAGCATAAATGTAAAATCAAATAGGGTTGATACTAATTCCTGCAACTGGACAATAATATTAAAAAGCATAAAGTGTCAAAACATATAAAACTGTCAACACATTTGAAAGTAACTTTGCTAAAAAGGTCTTACATTCAATCAGCAAACACTCACAGGAAGTTTACTTTGTTACACGTTTTGTAGATGAGTTTGAGTCATAAAGGCCACATTTCTCCATTCCTCCTGGAAACGTTGGACCAGTGATCCTGAATCTGTGGCTCCTCTTGTTCGACAAGCTTAGACCACAAAAACTGTTGGTGTAGAACAGGGGTCGGGAACCTTTTTGGCTGAGAGAGCCATGAAAGCCAAATATTGTAAAATGTATTCCCGTGAGAGCCGTGTAATATTTTTTAAGACTGAATACAACTAAACGCCTGCATTTTTAAGTAAGACCACCATTTTTAGAGTACAATAAGTCTCTTATTCTTTTTAATACCATTGGTATTCTGAAGCGAACCAAGAATAAAGCAAATACTTCTTACCATTAATGCGACCCTCCTGTACTCCAAAGGACAGCTGGGATTGGCTGAGCACCCGCAAGCTTGAACAGGTGCGGTAGAAAACAGATGGATGGATTAAAATGCATGAGAATGTTTTATATTTTGAACGTTATTTTTAACCCTGTGATTTCCAGCGGGATTATTAATTACTTATCGTGTTAAGCAATGTCAGCTAAGATTGATCTGAGAGCCAGATGCAGTCATCAAAAGAGCCACAGGTTCCCTAACCCTGCTGTAGAAGATGAGGAATTCTGGGAGGATTGATGTTATAATCCTCCAAAAGGAGTCTGGTTCTCGCTGGGATGAGAGGAAGTAGCAAGATATATTTGTTAGGTTGATAAAAAAGTACTTGTAGTTATTATGTTGGAAGGAGGCACCATCCTCTGACCAAGCTTGAAGGTGTTCTCTCACACGTATTCTCTGTTGTCCAGATCCTTCTTGTAGGCTTTTTTGATGCGGTCAATTTCGTCTTCTTCCGGAACGTCGTAGTCGTACTTCTTCTTGTCCTCCTGGTTGTCCTCCTGGTTGTCCTGCGGTGTGGTGCCCTTCAGCTCATCCCGTATGGTGTTGAGCTCCACCAGGCCGTCGTGGAGCTGACTGGCCACCTCCCTGATCTTGCTGGCAAACTCGGACTTGGCGCCCTTCTTTAGTTCTTTGGAGTCCTTGGTCACGAAGTAGATGTCCATGGCCACGAACAGTCCCGTCAGGACCCCGGTGGCCATGCTGGCGATCTGGACCGCCCTGGCCGCCGTGCTGCCGGCCACGTTGGCGATCTGCACCACGCGCATGATCTCGTTGGCGTTGATGAGGATGGCCTTGCCTGCCATGGCGCCGTCCTCGTAAAAGCTGGAGGTGAGCGCGGGGAAGTCTCGGTTGTAGGCGTTGTTCTTCATCTTGATGAGGTCGAAACGCCGCAGGTTCTCAATCCCTTGCTTGATGAAGAGAAGGCACTTGTTGAGGTCCACCATCTTCTGCTCGTAGTCCTTCACTATCTTCTCCACCTTCTTACGGTCCAGGGAGTTGTTCACCTGGTTGGAGATGCCGGCCCCCGCCGAGGTGAGCCCGCCTGCCGCCGCCACGCCCAGGCCCACCGCTGTCACGATCAGGGAGGTCCCGAAGGTGACGGGCGCCAAAGCCAAGCCGGTGATGGTGGCCACGCCCCCGATGGCGCTGGTGGAGCCGCCAGTGATCTGAGCGATCTTGGTGTTCTTGCTGAACTTATCCAGGGTGTCGGCGATGCTGCGCAATTCGATGACGTGATCCCAAAGGCTCTCTGCGCGCTCCGAGAAGAGCTTGTTGAAGACGCGGATGCCCTTCTGCACTTTGTCCGCCGTCACAGCAAACGCTCTGATGACATGTGACAATAAACACACACCATCTTCTCATCACGACCACTCAAACACTTACTTGGCCTCTTCTTTCTCCGTCATGTCCTCATCCTGAGGCGTGTCCTCCCAGGCTGAGGAAGAGCAAACATCAAAGGATGATTGACACGCACATACAGTCGTGGACAAAAGTTTACATACACTTGTAAAGGACATTATGTCTTGTTTTCCAATCATTTCTACAACTCTTTTTTTTTTTTTTTGGAAAGAGGGATTGGAGGACATTCTTCCATCCCATCCAACCATTTTCTACCGCTTATTCCCTTTTGGGTCGCGGGGGCGCTGGTGCCTATCTCAGCTACAATCGGGCGGAAGGCGGGGTACACCCTGGACAAGTCACCACCTCACCACAGGGCCAACACAGATAGACAGACAACATTCACACACTAGGGACCATTTAGTGTTGCCAATCAACCTATCCCCAGGTGCATGTCTTTGGAGGTGGGAGGGGCCTATCCCCAGGTGCATGTCTTTGGAGGTGGGAGGAAGCCGGAGTAGAACCCACGCAGTCACGGGGAGAACATGCAAACTCCACACAGAAAGATCCCGAGCCCGGGATTGAACCCAGGACTCCTCAGGACCTTCGTATTGTGAGGCAGACTCACTAACCCCTCTACCACCGTGCTGCCTGGAGCACATTCTTGTTTTTCACAAAAAACATTGATGAAGTTTGGTTGTTTTAATAATATTATGTGTCTACTGAAAATGTGAGCAAATCTTCTGGGTCAAAAGTATACGTACAGCAATGTTCATATTTGCTTCCATGTCCTTTGGCAAGTTTTACTGCTGGTTGCCATCCAAAAGCTTCTGGCAAGCTTCTGCTTGAATTTTTGACCACTCCTATTGACAAAATTGGTGCAGTCCAGCTTAATTAGTTGGTTTTCTGACATGGACTTGTTTCTTCAGTGTGAGGTGAAGTGAATTATTTTTATGTAGCGCTTTTTCTCTAGTCACTCAAAGCAATTTACATAGTGAAACCCAATATCTAAGTTACATTTAAACCAGTGTGGGTGGCACTGGGAGCAGTGAGTAAAATGTCTTGCCCCAGGACACAACGGCAGTGATTAGGATGGCGGAAGCGGGGATTGAACCTGCAACCCTCAAGTTGCTGGGACGGCCGCTCTACCAACCGGGCTGTACCGCCCCTTCAGCATTGTCCAAATGTTCTCAAAGGGGTTTAGAGTTAGACTTAGATTTCCTTTTTGTTGTCATTCAAATTTGAACTTTACAGTACAGACAAGAACTAGGTTTTGTTGCATTAGCTTGTTGTAGTGCAGGATAAAAGAGCATGCATGCATGCATCCATCCATCCATCTTCTTCCGGTTATCCGAGGTTGGGTCGCGGGGGCAGCAGCCTAAGCAGGGAAGCCCAGACTTTCCTCTCCCCAGCCAATTTGTCCAGCTCTTCCCAGCCGGGAGACATAGTCTTCCAATAGTGTCCTGGGTCTTCCCCGTGGCCTCCTACCGGTTAGACGTGCCCTAAACACCTCCCTAGGGAGGCGTTCAGGTGGCATCCTGACCAGATGCCAGAACCACCTCATCTGGCTCCTCTCCATGTGGAGGAGCAGCGTTGTGGTGAAGAAGGAGCTGAGCCGGAGGGCAAAGTTCTCAATTTACCGGTCGATCTACATTCCCATCCTCACCTATGGTCATGAGCTTTGGGTCATGATCTAAAGGACAAGATCACGGGTACAAGCGGCCCAAATGAGTTTGGGTCTCTCCCTTAGAGATAGGCTGAGAAGCTCTGCCATCCAGGAGGAACTCAAAGTAAAGCCGATAAAAGAGCAATAAGGTGCAAAAATAAATAAATAAATAGATGACTGTACAGATAAACATATTGTTATATTGTCTTTATATTACAGCCAGTTATTCCATTTTTGGGGGGAATTGAGGAGATTATTATGATGTTTTAAGTGCTGACTTTGGGAAGGACGTTCTAAAACCTTCATTCTAGCCTGATTTAGCCATTCCTTTACAACTTTTGAGGTGTGTTTGGGGTCATTGTCCTGTTGGAACACCCAACTGCACCCAAGACCCAACCTCCCCCTGATGATTTTAGCTTGTCCTGAAGAATTTGGAGGTAATCCTCGTTGTTCATTGTCTCATTTACTCTCTGTAAAGCAGCAGTTCCATTGGCAGCCAAACAGGCCCAGAACATAATACTACCACCAAACAGGCCCAGGATATAATACTACCACCAAACAGGCCCAGAACATAATACTACCACCAAACAGGCCCAGAACATAATACTACCACCAAACAGGCCCAGAACATAATACTACCACCAAACAGGCCCAGAACATAATACTACCACCAAACAGGCCCAGAACATAATACTACCACCAAACAGGCCCAGAACATAATACTACCACCAAACAGGCCCAGGCCATAATACTACCACCAAACAGGCCCAGAACATAATACTACCACCAAACAGGCCCAGAACATAATACTACCACCAAACAGGCCCAGAACATAATACTACCACCAAACAGGCCCAGAACATAATACTACCACCACCATGCTTGACAGTTGGTGTGTCGTTTACAACCATTTCATCAGCACTTTCAAAGCTGACTGAGCAGTTTGCTCCTGAGCACTATTCCACCATTGGTGCAGTGTTCATAAATGACCAAGTGGTCAGGGAAAGATACTTTTTGCTTTCTTATTTAAAAGTTACATAATTAACTTTTCACATTGGCAACTTACACTCCACAGTTTTCCACCATTCCATGAGATCATTCATATCCTGGAAGACAAAAAGCAAAATGATTGTAACAGCAAGGTGGTCGCCGCAAAGACGGCGGCTTTCACCAACTGACCTGGACGTCCTCAGGCTGCGGACTGTCCACACGGAACTCGTCCAGTCGTTCAAACAGAGGTAAGTTTACACCTTCGTTCTTAAAGCACACACAAAATAGGATTCGCACAAATTAAGCACAAGATAAGCAGGGTTTCATGTTTCATCGTACAGCTGTCATATTACGCCTGTACTGTATATACCTTTATATACATACATATATACCTGTACTGTATATACCTTTATATACATACATATATACCTATACTGTATATACCTTTATATACATACATATATACCTGTACTGTATATACCTTTATATACATACATATATACCTGTACTGTATATACCTTTATATACATACATATATACCTATACTGTATATACCTTTATATACATATATACATACATACCTATACTGTATATACCTTTATATACATACATATATACCTATACTGTATATACCTTTATATACATACATATATACCTATACTGTATATACCTTTATATACATACATATATACCTATACTGTATATACCTTTATATACATATATACATACATACCTATACTGTATATACCTTTATATACATATATACATACATATATACCTATACTGTATATACATACATATATACCTATACTGTATATACCTTTATATACATACATACATACCTATACTGTATATACCTTTATATACATATATACATACATATATACCTATACTGTATATACCTTTATATACATATATAAATACATATATAGCTATACTGTATATACCTTTATATACATATATAAATGCATATATACCTATACTGTATATACCTTTATATACATATATACATACATATATACCTATACTGGCTCACCTGCACTGGCTTCCTGTGCACTTAAGATGTGACTTTAAGGTTTTACTACTTACGTATAAAATACTACACGGTCTAGCTCCATCCTATCTTGCAGATTGTATTGTACCATATGTCCCGGCAAGAAATCGGCCTTCAAAGAACTCCGGCTTATTAGTGATTCCCGGAGCCCCAAAAAAGTCTGCGGGCTATAGAGTGTTTTCTATTCGAGCTCCAGTAACAGTCCGGTAACAGTTCGAGATGCTACCTCAGTAGAAGCAGTTAAGTCTCACCTTAAAACTCATCTGTATACTCTAGCCTTTAAAATAGACCTCCTTTTTAGACCAGTTGATCTGCCGCTTCTTTTTCTTTTTTCTCCTATGTCCCCCCCCTCCCTTGTGGAAGGGGTCCGGTCCGATGACCATGGATGAAGTACTGGCTGTCCAGAGTCGGGACCCAGGATGGACCGCTCGCCTGTGTATCGGTTGGGGACATCTCTACGCTGCTGATCCGCCTCCGCTTGGGATGGTTTCCTGTGGACGGGACTCTCGCTGCTGTCTTGGATCCGCTTGAACTGAACTCTCGCGGCTGTGTTGGATCCACTATGGATTGAACTTTCACAGTATCATGTTAGACCCGCTCGACATCCATTGCTTTCGGTCCCCTAGAGGGGGGAGGGTTGCCCACATCTGAGGTCCTCTCCAAGGTTTCTCATAGTCAGCATTGTCACTGGCGTCCCACTGGGTGTGAATTCTCCCTGCCCACTGGGTGTGAGTTTTCCTTGCCCTTTTGTGGGTTCTTCCGAGGATGTTGTAGTCGTAATGATTTGTGCAGTCCTTTGAGACATTTGTGATTTGGGGCTATATAAATAAACATTGATTGATTGAGCTGTGCTGAGCCAGATGAAGATGCAATCACTACTGGCTCAGCAGAAGGTAGTTAGAATGCAGTCCGGACTGTCAATCATGTCCCAATGACAGGTGGACTAGTCATTGAAAGAAGGGGATGGGGACACATCTGCAGTCCTCTCTAAGGTTTCTCAAAGTCATTCACATTGACATCACACTGGGTTGAGAGTTTTTCCTTGCCCTTATGTGGGATCTGAACAGAGGATGTTGTTGTGGCTTGTGCAGCCCTTTGAGACATTAGTGATTTAGGGCTACATTAATTAACATTGATTGATAAGTTTAAGACAGTTGTTCTCAAATAGTTGGGCAGGCCCCCATGTGAGGTGTGATGCATGTTACCTCATGGAACACACTTTTTTATTGTTGCTGTACCAGAATATGATGAAGCTAATGTAGGACTTGTCTTCACTGAAACCAAGGTGGGGGACGAGGAAAGAAGTATGGTTATAACAATTATCCATTTCATCCATTTTCTACCGCTTATTCCCTTTTGAGGTTGTGGGGGGCGCTGGTGCCTATCTCAGCTACAATCAGGCGGAAGGCGGTGTACACCCTGGACAAGTTGCCACCACATCACAGGGCCAACACAGATAGACAGACAACATTCACACACTAGGGACCATTTATGTTGCCAATCAACCTATCCCCAGGTGCATGTCTTTGGAGGTGGGAGGGGCCTATCCCCAGGTGCATGTCTTTGGAGGTGGGAGGGGCCTATCCCCAGGTGCATGTCTTTGGAGGTGGGAGGGGCCTATACCCAGGTGCATGTCTTTGGAGGTGGGAGGAAGCTGGAGTAGAACCCACGCAGTCACGGGGAGAAAATGCAAACTCCACACAGAAAGATCTCGAGCCTGGATTTGAACCCAAGACTGCAGGAACTTCATATTGTGAGGCAGACGCACTAACCCCTCTCCCACCGTGAAGCCCAAAGTGAAATTGTGCCGAAACCCGGGATTGAAGCAGAGACCTTTAGATCTTCAGTCTAACTCTCTCCCAACTGAGCTATTTTGGCAATTAACAATAACAATTGTTAATTGTTATTCGGCAATAACAATTTTGTCAACAAATTGTAATATTTATAGTCACGGTGGAAAGGGGGGGGGCGCAAAATATTTTCTTCTTCCTTTAGGGGGCGCAACAGAAAAGATTTAAGCAGTGCTAATTTAACATATTTGACTCATATTGGAAGTAATATAAATTGTTTGTTCTTGGCAGAGCGTTTTCATTAATATTTTTTCTTTGCCCTGCCTGAGACAAAATGTGTTGTTTTATTACCAACACTAAAGCTACACCGCAAAAAGTCAGTGTTCAAAAACGAGAAAAGAAACATAAAAATGAGGGGTATTTTATTTGAACTAAGCACAATTATCTGCCAATAGAACAAGAACATTTGGTTTGTCAAGACTTTCCAAAACAAGTAAAAATAGCTAACCTCAATGAACCCCAAAATACCTTAAAGTAAATATATTCTCACTAATAACAACTGTACTACTACCATATTTTTCGGACTATAAGTCGCAGTTTTTTTTTCATAGTTTGGCCAGGGGTGCGACTTATACTCAGGAGCGACTTATGTGAAATTTTTTACACATTACCATAAAATATCAAATAATATTATTTATCTCATTGACGTAAGAGACTAGACGTCTAAAATTTCATGGGATTTATGGATTAGGAGTGAGAGATAGTTTGGTAAAGGTATAGCATGTTCTATATGTTATAGTTACTTGAATGACTCTTACCATAATATGTTAGGTTAACATAGCAGTTGCTTATTTATGTCTCATATAACCTACACTTATTCAGCCTGTTCTTCACTATTCTTTATTTAGTTTAAATTGCCTTTCAAATGTCTATTCTTGCTGTTGGGTTTTATCAAATAAATTTCCCCAGAAAATGTGATTTACACTCCAGTGCGACTTATATATGTTTTTCCTTCTCTATTATGCATTTTCGGGGGGTGCGACTTATACTCCGGAGCGATTTATACTCTGAAGAATACGGTATATGAGTATGTATTTTCTATTGTTTCATTGAAAATAAAACAGCAAAGTCCATTTGGCTGTCATTTGTTTTAATATGAGACACAATTGTGTCAAAGTCATGATTTTTTTTTTACATGCTTGAAATAAGAAATGATTACTTAAAAAAGTAGTTTTCTACTTGTGAGTGTTGATGACACAGCTTTGCAACAGTTGATATTCTACTTTCAAGCATGTTTTACTCAATATAGCTCATCAAATCTCAGCAACAAGCTGTAATATCTTACTGACATCATTTCGGACCAAAACCCTTAAAACAAGTAAAACACTAGCATAAAATCAGTTTAGTGAGAATAATTATCTTATCAGACAGAAATTATCAGCTTTATTTGAGCTATTTTATCTTACTTTGATTTCAGTTGTTGCAGTGTAGATGCTAAAGAGGAGGAAGTACTGCTCCAGTTGAATATTTATGTTTCCTCATCTGTTGTGTTTATGCAGAAGTTGTAATGTTTTTAATCTCCAATGAAGACTTTTAGAAGGGGGAAGCAGACAGACTACTCCCAGATGCTGCCTTGTCTTGGAATGCAGTGTGGAAAAAACAAATGTTTGTGAACATTTTTCTGTGCTAGGCACGCAGATGACGCCTCCAGGAGACAAAAGATTACGCAAGGCAGGAGAGAATTAGGTGACCGAAACCTGCTTTTTGTAGTGACGCTGCCATAGATGATGATGTGTTATTGTGTCAGACAAACAGCCAGCGGGTGGAACCAGTTTTACATCTTTGTGGAGTGTGGGATTTAATGCTACCTTCTATGGCGCTCTACCAGGTGTGCAATATGGGACCATACGGAACAATAACAACACAAAAAGGGCTGAGAAACACCAAAAAACTAAACAGATTCTACAATAATAAACCATAAATTAATCAAATTAAAAGTACCTCTTCCTCATGTGTTCTTCTCTGGGTCACTTTGGCCTGCAACAAACATGAGCAAAAAAATAGATAAATATCAACACACAACAGTATAAATGTAAATATACAATTAGCACAGGAATCTAAAAAGAGAAAAACACATACTACAACTGGCCACTACATTAGGCACACCTGTGTAAATCAACATAGGGACTTTGGAAGCTCAAGTGGGTTATAGTTAATAATAATAATAATGGATTAGATTTATATCGCGCTTTTCTATTGTTAGATAATCAAAGCGCTCACAGAGAAGTGGGAAGCCATCATTCATTCACACGATGGTGGTGGTAAGCTACATCAGTAGCCACAGCTGCCCTGGGGTAGACTGACGGAAGCGTGGCTGCCAGTTTGCACCTACGGCCCCTCCGACCACCACCTGTCATTCATTCATCATTCATTCACCAGTGTGAGCGGCACCGGGGGCAAAGGGTGAGGTGTCCTGCCCAAGGACACAACGGCAGCGATTTGGATGTCAATAGGTGGGGCCATGAAGACAAACTATTGTAGTATTTATATAGAAATGAGACAGTTGCTTTTTCCATCCATCCATTTCCTACTGCTTGTCCCTTTTGGGGTCGCGGGGGGTGCTGGAGTCTAGCGCAGCTGCATTCAGGCGGAAGGCGCGGTACACCCTGGACAAGTCGCCACCTCATCACAGGGCCAACACAGATAGACAGACAACATTCACACACTAGGGACCATTTAGCGTTGCCAATCAACTTATCCCCAGGTGCATGTCTTTGGAGGTGGGAGGGGCCTATCCCCAGGTGCATGTCTTTGGAGGTGGGAGGGGCCTATCCCCAGCTGCATGTCTTTGGAGGTGGGAGGGGCCTATCCCCAGGTGCATGTCTTTGGAAGTGGGAGGGGCCTATCCCCAGGTGCATGTCTTTGGAGGTGGGAGGGGCCTATCCCCAGGTGCATGTCTTTGGAGGTGGGAGGGGCCTATCCCCAGGTGCATGTCTTTGGAGGTGGGAGGGGCCTATCCCCAGGTGCATGTCTTTGGAGGTGGGAGGAAGCCGGAGTACCCGGAGGGAACCCACGCAGTCACGGAGAGAACATGCAAACTCCACACAGAAAGATCCCGGGCCCGTATTTTGAGGCAAACGCACTAACCCCTGTGCCACTGTGCTGCCCGGTTGCTTTTTGTTCCTGCTAAATGTTAGTTTGGAGTATAATCTCTCGTCAACACTTCACACTTCTAATTTTGTGGCTTCTTTCTATTATGTTTTCTTTTTTCTATAGCAGATTTTGCATATTTTTGACCTAAATTAAGTCTTATGTGTATTTCAGTACAGTATTTGTCTTGTAATCTAATATATTTTGCAACGTCCGTTTTCAGGTTAAGGGTATTGTCCATTTCCATGCTGATTAAGTCATTCTTTAAATGCCTGTTTTTCATGTTGAGTGCAGGGAAAAGTGTTGATGCGTTTCATCTTCAACTCCTGCCTCATTAATACAACACATCACCACATTGGTGAGCCTTTGACTAAAGGATGTCGAATGACAAGGATTGAGGTGGCATGGCTAAGAAACGTAAAGGTTTGTGCTACACATCCAGCTTCCCCCATTTAAGTCACTTCCATTGTGTTCTCGGGCAAGGCACTTCACCCACCTTCCTCCCAGTGTCGCTCAAACCGGTGTATGAATGTGAACAATTAGAAATGTCCGATATCGGACTGCCGATATCGGCCGATAAATGCTTTAAAATGTAATACCGGAAATTATCGGTATCGGTTTGAAAATTATCAGTATCGCTTTCAAAAAGTAAAATGTATGACTTTATAAAACGCCGCTGTGTACACGGACGTAGGGAGAAGAACAGAGCGCCAATAAACCTTAAAAGCACTGCCTTTGCGTGCCAGCCCAATCACATGATATCTACAGCTTTACACACACATACGTGAATGCAAGGCATACTTGGTCAACAGCCATACAGGTCACACTGAGGGTGGCCGTATAAACTTTAACACTATTACAAATATGCGCCACACTAAACAAGAATGACAAACACATTTCGGGAGAACATTCGCACCGTAACACAACAGAACAAATACCCAGAACCACTTGCAGCACTAACTCTTCCGGGACGCTACAATATACACCCCCCCCCCCCACCCGCTACACCCTAATATCCCCTCCCACAGCTTAACCCCCCAACCCAGCCCACCTTAAGCTGCTGTTTTGAGGCATGTTAAAAAAAATAATGCACTTTGTGACTTCAATAATAAATATGGCAGTGCCATGTTGGCATTTTTTTCCATAACTTGAGTTGATTTATTTTGGAAAACCTTGTTACATTGTTTAATGCATCCAGCGGGGCATCACAACAAAATTAGGCATAATAATGTGTTCATTCCACCACTGTATATATTTGGATATTTCGGCAAAAAAGCCATTATCGGACATCTCCAGAACCAACGCTTGGTTGTGGTCAGAGAGGCAGTAGGTGCAAAGTGACAGTCACCATTCCTTCAGTCTACCCCAGGGCAGCTGTGGCAACAAATGTAGCTTACCACCATCACAGTGTGAATGTGAGTGAATGAATGACGGCTTCTCAGTTCTTACTGTAAATGCTTTGAGTGTCCAGAAAAGCATTTTATAAATCAAATTCATTATAATTAATAATAACACCTGGAACAACATGGTGGGATTTAACTGTGCTTAACGCTAACCACACGGCTAATGTTGGCACTATTCTTCTGACACGGTCAAGTCCGGAGCCAATTCGAAGCAATGAATGAAGGAATAAAATATTATGATTAGTATTGCTATCATAACGTATAATGCTTTGACGCCATCAAGGCACTATTCAAATATTACAGTTTGTACAACTCTTAATATCACATTAAAAGGCAATTAATTGTGTGTGTGTGTGTGTGTGTGTGTGTGTGTGTATTTGTGTCACCTTGACGCGAGGCATGAAGGGATTGTGTCGCTTGGGCTTCTTGACTTTGACCTAAAAGGTTAAAAAAAAAAAGCACAATTAGATATTAATGAAAATGTTATACAAATGAATAATTATTGCTCATTAAAGGCCTACTGAAATGAGCCTAATAGTTCATCTCCTGACATGTCGCCCTTTTAAGAAAAATAAAAACACCACAATAGTAATTTAATACATTTAAAGGCCTACTGAAATGAGATGTTCTTATTTAAACGGGGATAGCAGCTCCATTCTATGTGTCATACTTCATCATTTCACCATATTGCCATGTTGTTGCTAAAAGGATTTAGTAGAGAACATCCACAATAAAGTTCGCAACTTTTGGTGCTGATAAAAAAGCCTTGCCTGTACCGGAAGTAACAGACGATGTGTGCGTGATGTCACGGGTTGTGGAGCTCCTCACATCTGAACATTGTTTACAATCATGGCCACCAGCAGCGAGAGCGATTCGCACCGAGAAAGCGACGATTTCCCCATTAATTTGAGCGAAGATGAAAGATTCGTGGATGAGGAAAGTGAGAGTGAAGGACTAGAAAAAAAAGGCTATACAGTGGGAGCGATTCCGAGGTCAGACAAATTTACTAGGATAATTCTGGAAAATCCTTTATCTGCTTATTGTGTTACTAGTGTTTGAGTGAGATTATATGGTCGTACCTGTACAACCTGAAGGTCGGCCCCGCACCTTTCTTCAGCACCAGTCGATTGGTGGTGGCGATGCCCATCTCTACCGCTCGCAAGGGACCCTCTTCGAAACACTATCTTTCAAAATGATCGCTGCATAATACACTGTACTTTGTGTGTGTGGTCCAATCCAACCATGTTCGCTTGACCGCTCTGTTCCATAGTAAAGCTTCACTGTCATCTCTAGGAATGTAAACAATGAAACACCGGCTGTGTTTGTGTTCCAAATACACCGCTTCCCACCTACAGCTTTCTTCATTGACGTCTCCATTATTCATTGAACAAATTGCAAAAGATTCAGCAACACAGAAGTCCAGAATACTGTGGAATTATGCGATGAAAACAGACGACTTATAGCTGGGAACGGTGCTGGAACAAAATGTCCTCTACAATGCGTGACGTCACGCGCACGTGTCATCATACGTGACGTTTCAGCCGGATACTTCGGTGGGAAATTTAAAATTGCAATTTAGTAAACTAAAGCGGCCGTATTGGCATGTGTTGCAATGTTAATATTTCATCATTGATATATAAACTATCAGACTGCGTGGTCGCTAGTAGTGGCTTTCAGTAGGCCTTTAAGGGAAAATAAACATTTAAGAAAATTAGTTCTAAATAAAAACAAACCTCTTCTGGTTTGTTAGTGCCGTCCATCTCAAGTTCCTGTCTGGACTCGTCGCCTTTCTCTGTTTGGTCTTTCAGTCCTTCGTCGTCTGATGGAGGCTGTGTAAAGAAACAGCATTAAAATAATGCACAGACCAAAGAAAGCAAAAGTGAACTAGATCGTTGACAAACCTGGGCAGCAGCTTGCAATAACGGGTTGAGGTGCTTTGTTTTTTTCTTGTTCTGTGAAAAACAAATGCACATAAACGTCTGTAGAAAGATCCAGAACATCTACTTTCTACGGCCACTTTAATAGGTACACAATAGCCTATCTTGCTGATTGTATTGTACCATATGTCCCGGCCAGAAATCTACGTTCAAAAGGACTCCGGCTTATTAGTGATTCCCAAAGCCCAAAAAAAGTCTGCGGGCTATAGAGCGTTTTCTGTTCGGACTCCAGTATTCTGGAATGCCCTCCCGGTAACAGTTGGAGATGCTACCTCAGTAGAAGCATTTAAGTCCCATCTTAAAACTCATTTGTATACTTTAGCCTTTAAATAGACCTCCTTTTTAGACCGGTTGATCTGCCGTTTCTTTTCTTTTTTCTCCTATGTCCCCCCACCCTTGTGGAGGGGGTCCGGTCCGGTGGCCATGGATGAAGTACTGATGTCTAAAATTGGGAACCAGGATGGACCGCTCGTCCAGAGTCGGGACCCAGGATGGACCGCTCGTCCAGAGTCGGGACCCAGGATGGACCGCTCGTCCAGAGTCGGGACCCAGGATGGACCGCTCGTCCAGAGTCGGGACCCAGGATGGACCGCTCGTCCAGAGTCGGGACCCAGGATGGACCGCTCGTCCAGAGTCGGGACCCAGGATGGACCGCTCGTCCAGAGTCGGGACCCAGGATGGACCGCTCGTCCAGAGTCGGGACCCAGGATGAACCACTCGTCCAGAGTCGGGACCCAGGATGAACCGCTCGTCCAGAGTCGGGACCCAGGATGAACCGCTCGTCCAGAGTCGGGACCCAGGATGGACCGCTCGTCCAGAGTCGGGACCCAGGATGGACCGCTCGTCCAGAGTCGGGACCCAGGATGGACCGCTCGTCCAGAGTCGGGACCCAGGATGGACCGCTCGTCCAGAGTCGGGACCCAGGATGGACCGCTCGTCCAGAGTCGGGACCCAGGATGAACCACTCATCCAGAGTCGGGACCCAGGATGAACCACTCATCCAGAGTCGGGACCCAGGATGAACCACTCATCCAGAGTCGGGACCCAGGATGAACCACTCATCCAGAGTCGGGACCCAGGATGGACCGCTTGCCCGTGTATCGGTTGGGGACATCTCTGCGCTGCTGATCCGCCTCCGCTTGAGATGGTTCCCTGCTGGCTCCACTTTGGATGGGACTCTCGCTACTATATTGGATCCACTTTGGACTTGATTCTCACGGTTATGTTAGATCCACTATAGGTTGGACTTTCACAATATCATGTTAGGGGGGGGGGGAGTTGCCCACAAATGTGGTCCTCTCCAAGGTTTCTCAAAGTCATCATGGTCGACGTCCCACTGGGGTGAGTTTTTTCCTCGCCCTGATGTGGGCCCTACAGAGGATGTTGTTGTGGTTTGTGCAGCCCTTTGAGACACTTGTGATTTAGGTCTATATAAATAAACATTGATTGATTGATTGACAATCAAAGGAGTTCAAATACAACAGTTGTACAAAAGTAGACTATATGAAGATAATGCTCATATTTGATTAATGAATAAATAGATCAGTATATTTATATCCGTTTATGTTTTAATGTTTATTACTATACTGGTAGTTGGCATTGTATATTATTAACAAGTGCTGCTAACACTAACCGGTTTGCTCTCCGCTGGTGTCACCTCGTCCCCCCGTTGGCGTGTTGCTTTGTCCTTCAGGATCTCCTCGTCTGATTGGCTCTGGGAGATGGTCAAATAAACCTCGTTAGACACGTCCAGAACTGAAGAGAAGTCCCACAAATGTGCAACCTGCTGCTGGTCCTCCTGCACACACGCGTTGGCAGCTCTGTTCCTCAACTCCTGCAATCAGACAGTAAAGCTTAAAAACAAAAAACAATATTTATGCCAACACTGGATGCTCATTCTACCTTCTTCAGGGGCTTTTGGGACGGAATTGTTGGAGCTTCTTTGTCAGGTTTCTTTCCAGACAGCACGTCCTTATTGGCCTACAGGAGTAAAACACACAAGTAACTCAGGTACTAGTCAGTACAAGACTGGATAAAGCTGACATAGACCGAAACGTCCCTTTGGGACAGAGGACTCAATTGTATTTCTAAGGTTTTATTCTTTCTTTCTTTCTATATTATTATTATTCCGCACCTTCGAGCTGTAATTTGACCCCCTTAACATGCTTCAAAACTCACCAAATTTTACACACACATTAGTATGGCAAACCTTGCCATCTAATAAAAAACCAAACCCCAAAAATCAAAATTGCGCTCTAGCGCCCCCTATTAAAAAACACAGACAAAACTGCTTGTAACTTCCATTTGGAACGTCGCAAAGACATGAAACAAAAACCTCTAAGTAAGTACGACTTAGACAAAGATTTCATACACTGACTTCCTTCAGCAAAAATCAACAAGAAGTTGGCAAAAACCCCTTCAAAACAAAGGTTTCCTAAAAAATGTCATTTTTGCCTCTTTGAGCTGTAATTTGACCCCTGAAAATGCTTCAAAACTCAACAAACTGGACACACACATCAGGACTGGCAAAAATTGCGATCTAACGAAAAAAAACCCCCCCCAAAACTTAAAATTGCGCTCTATCACCCCCTAGGAATAAAACACACACAAAACTGCTCCTAGGAAGAACACACAGACAAAACGGTTCGTAACTTCCGGTAAGAATGTCAGAGAGACATGAAACAAAAAACACTATGTAGGTCTCACTTAAAACCCGTCACCTTTTTTCAAACATTATCTCCTCTGAGCGCGTTTGTCGTGTCGGCTTCAAACCCGCACAGGAGAGAGATTGAACCCTTCTGATTAAAAGTTATTAAAAGAGTTTTAATAACTGCTCTGGTTTGGATTTTACACGCCTTCAAAAGAACCACTGCGCTGATGCTGCTGCGCTGCTGCCGTCTCAAGATGGCCGCTTAAAAGCAGGAAGCACCAGCGTAAGCACACAATGCAGAGAAGGTAGATATGTTGACTGGGTGGAAGAAGGAGGCGTTAGTTTGACTCCAGGATACAGAGAAGGTAGGTGATGTGCAGGTAAAGGTGTGTTGTCTGGGTGATGGCAGGAAGCACCAGCGTGTTTGGGTGAGAAAGCACCTGTTTGTGGCTGGATGACTTGTCAGTGGCTGCGTCCTCGTCACTGGAATCACTCGGCTTGTCCTGATGCAGACCAGATAGGACCCAATAAAGTCAAAATGTATTAAAAAAAAAAAACAACAACTGCCGTCTTGACAGTCTACCTTACTTTTTGTGCATATTTAAATGGATTCATTATGTTCATCGCTTCAGCAAATTTACTCTGAAAACAGAAAAAGAGACAAAGAGTGAAGAGAAAGTTCAAAGACTTCCTTAAAATGTGCAGCAGAAAATAATAGAACCTGTTTGTGGCTGGCCTGGTTCTCTGCCTTGTCCAATGTCTCCCCAACATCAGCGTTCTCCTAAACAATCACACACACATCCTCACTCCATTCATTGTTGTCTTCCATTGGTTAGCAGAATTATCAGACAAAAAGCAGTAGATGGGAATATAACCTGCTTGTCGGAGTAGAAGGTGCTCTTCATCATGGCACTGAAGCCCTTCTGAAAGTAGACACACACCACACCACTCCTCTTAAAGTTCACATCTTTCATTAAAACACATCAGCCAGTAATTGCAATAAATCACCTGTCTGACTTTGGGTTTGTCTGTGAGGTTTTCTTTGGAGCCTGATAACTTCTCCTCCTGGAACACAAACAACAACTCTTTGGTCCAACATCATTTTCATGTCCATCTCACACTGGAGCATCCTCCGACCCCCTCCGAAGGCTTTTGGGAATGTCCTACTGTCGGGATGTAATGTCCTTCTTTGGCCTGTGTGTTGGGGGGGTTAAGTACAGGCTTATTCCACACAGTATTAAGCAAACCTGACATTTGAAGATGTTCTAACAATAATGTGTGTCTCTACAGCCTGTTCATGAACACCAAAAGCAAGAAAAATCTATCATTTCCTCACATTATGCTCGCGTTTCAAGATGTCATGAAGAAAAACCCTATTTCTTCATGTGCATGAAACTGCTTCTAAAACCCTCATAGCAAGTCAAAGGCTCATACTATGATTAGTTTTTCCACATTTGAAACACTCCTTTGTTATTTCCATAACAGTTAATGGTCGTCGCTCAAAACTTTCAATAGATTATGTTTAAGCATATTTGCCAACCTTGACACCTCTGAATTCGGGAGATGGGGTTTGTGTGTGTGTGTGTATTGTAGCATCCCGGAACAGTTAATGCTGCAAGGGCTTCTGGGTATTTGTTCTGTTGTGCTTATGTTGTGTTACGGTGCGGATGTTCTCCCAACATGTGTTTGTCATTCTTGTTTAGTGTGGGTTCACAGTGTGGAGCATTTTTGTAACATTGTTAAAGTTGTTTATACAGCCACCCTCAGTGTGACCTGTATGGTTGTTGAGCAAGTATGCCTTGCATTCACTTCTGTTTGTGTTACAGCCGCATATATTGTGTGACTGGCCGGCACGCCGTTTGAAAAGTGGGCGTGACGACAGGATGTAGAGGACGATAAAAGCAGTGCTATTAAGGCACGCCCCCAATAATGTTGACCGGGTGGAAATCGGGAGAAAGTTTGCCCAGGAAGATTTTCGGGAGGGGGACTGAAATTCGGGAGTCTCCCAGGAAAATCGGGAGGGTTGGCAAGTTTGTTTTCAAGCAGCCTTCTTACCGCTTCTTCAGGATGCAGCATTTTGTGGGCGGTCTCTTTTATGTGCCTCCATTTCAAAAGTGTCTTCTCTCGGCTATCGCTGTTATAGATTTAAGCACTTCCACATGGAGTCTACTGACAGATATAAGTTCAAACTATATGCTGCTTTTTATTAGAAATGGCAACATACCATGAATTGATTAACGTGGACCCCGACTTAAACAAGTTTAAAAACTTATTGGGGTGTTACCATTTAGTGGTCAATTGTATGGAATATGTACTGTACTGTGCAATCTACTAATAAAAGTTTCAATCAATTAATAAAATAAATAGCGGAGGATGCATGGGCATGCACGAGTCAGTCTGCCCCACAACAAGATGATAGAAAAAAAGGGTGCGCTTATTGACTACAATGGCGGTCTTGCGTAAAGCACCTCGGGTAAATTTCTACCATATATGGCGATGACATCACACTTGGGAAAAATGTCACAATTGGGGAAAATGTTTTAATACTCCCTAAGTAAGAGGGACTATTAAGAAAAGCAAGATTTTTTTTCTAATACCTCCTCCATGGTTTGATTTCAAATTTCTGGGACTTATCCAGATCCCAAATACAGTGGTCGAAAATGAATGAACTAAAGGTGGCAATAGGTAGAATAAAGCTGGGGGAAAAAGCCAAAAGTCCTCAAAGTGTTCAAAAATCACTCCCACAAGCCCCGCAGCTGGCCACCCGAGTCCAGGGATGCCCGGCACAGCTGTAACGCACCCCGCAAAGTCAAACTGGAAGTGGGGGAGAAAAAGCTGGGAAAAAAGCCAAAAGTCCTCAAACTTTTCATAATTCGCACCCGGGAAGTTAATTGGGCATTATGAGTCCCCTTTAAAGAGGAACTGGACTTTTTTGAATGTTGCCTATCGTTCACGATCATTATGAGCGACAAAGACATACCTTTTTGTTTTAGGATCCTAAAGATAGTAAAGTTACGGCTAATGGGAGTCACCATTAAAGTTAAAGTACCACTGATAGTCACACACACTAGATGTGGTGAAATGTGTTGGAATAATTATGTATATACTATCACACAACTCTTGTGCTTAAGGGCTGTTGCTATAGATATTATCAATTGTGTTGAAGTTGTATTTTTCTATCAGTGCAAAGCTGGCAATCCAAGATTGCAAGTCGTCTCGTATAAGTGTTGTGTCCAGACTCGGCCTGCTGACTGCCAAGGCCGAACATCGAGTACCGTGACGCAGACAGAGCAGAGACAAGGCGATATCACGAGTGTCCGCACATTTGCATTTCTTGAATAGTCGTATATTGTGTCTAACTGGGGTTGCTGAGATTACCCCACCTCCTTCAGCAGCAGTTTCAGTGATGTAAGCAGGGACAGGAGCGCAGGTGCTGAACTTTAGAGCGTAGTTTGGATCTGTAACTAGAGTACAGCCCAAAAAACGTCTCCCCTCGATTAAGCAAAATGTAACTCTGTCTCTGCCTGATACCTTTCTTCTTGTCTGTTTAATATAGGTCATCAGTGTTTGAACCTGACAAAATTACTCTCAGCATTTGACCCATCCCCTTGTTCCACCCCCTGGAAGGTGAGGGGAGCAATCATGCTTCTCACCTGGAAATTAGAAGAATAAAGACATATTTCAACAGGTTGAGTTTCCTTATCAAAATGGGAATATATGAACATCCTAACAGTCGGCATCCAAATGACAGCAGACATTGTACAGTAAGAGACACATTATAATGTTTGTAGCCTGCATTGAGCAATAATCAGTGATGTATTTTTTTTTTTTAAAATGAGCAACATACATTATATTAAATGTTATTATGAATGTGCCTGTTACTATGTTACAAATATACTAACATCATGTATATAAAACCTTAGTTGAGGTGTTTGGATGTTTTCTAAGGGCTGTTAAGGCAGAATAGAGCAGATCTCGCAGGCTCATTGTAAGTTGACTTTTGATCACATTTATTTAGTATTTAGAATGCATTAAAAAATAGATTTGTCATCATGTCTTTCATAATTATGGTGAACGATAAGCAACATTTAAACAAAAAGTGCAATTCCCCTTTAAAGTTCTTTTAAACGGTCTAAATTCCAGCATTAAGGCAAACACACTTTTATTACACACTATTGTGACACTTCTGAAGTGTATATAAAAAAATCCCACAAGAATATGGGATATTAAAAACAAAAGACAAGCAAGGAGCAAAGACACAGAGTTAGTCAGTACCTGAGCGCCCTCAGATGATTTTGTCTTCCCTTTCTCCTGCACTGGTGTGCCGCTCTTCTCCTGTGAGGACATGTTGCTGATATAAATAACACAAAGTTTCCTCTTACAAGCATCAAGTTGAAGCAAAATGGTGGCAAACCTTCGGAGTGCGTCGAGGTGGAACTGGTGGTATTTCACTTCTATGGTAGCTCTCTCCGTCCACGTTTTTGAGCTGACGGGAACATACAACAACAAACAGACAGGATTTAAAGGGGAAGGAAGTGTGTGAGTGCCGTAAGTGATTATTCATGAAAAAGAAAAATGGCTTACAGCTTTCGGTTTACCCTCCATTTGTTTCTCAGCTCCTTTGAGTGTGTCTGTATCTTTTGGCTCTTTCTGTGCAAACGAAGAAAGTCAAGTAAATGTGACAAATGTTGCAATACAGAAAAAAATAACGCTGGAAACTTTGATGAATGCTTAAAAGTTGTGGTCAGCATAGTGCTGACTTGGAAGAGTTGCCAACAGATCGCTTAAATAAAGTAGTTATTGTTCCCCATGGGTATCAGCTGGGAATTGAAACTGACTAAAGATTCATAGACCTTTTGAATCCTCACAAAATCCATCACCATCATCAAAGTCATGCCTTAAAACTAAGTACATGACAACCTCCAAGTCCATGGCCTCACAAGCTCCATCATCACCAATATAATTACCTCCCAAGGTTACAAATGCCACCAACAAACAAAATAATCAATCATCATGACTTCATGGGAATCCTATGCAGTCTTCAAAACAGTCATAAACATATCTTAAATTGTCCAAAAGCACAGGCAGTATTGTGCCTATGACCTGAAATTGTCTAAAAACTCCCCAAAAAGGTACTAAAGTTACTGGAAAAAACAGTCGGAGTTTGAAACAAGAAATGTCCTAAAATTCTCCAAAAGCACAGTCAGGATTGTGCCCAAGACCATAAAATGTCCTAAAATTGTCTTAAAACTTTGAAAAAAAAGACTTTGTTATAAAAGCAGTCAATGTGTAGAGTAAAAATATCCTTAAATTCTCCCAAGCCTCTCAGATAAGATTTTAAAATTGTTGTAAAACAGCCAGGGTTGTGGTTGAGAGCAAAATTGCGCACAAATAGTCTAAACACTATCATAAAAGGTCCTACAATTGTTGTAAAACAGCCAGGGTTGTGTTTAAAAGCAAACAAGTCCATAAATTGTCCAAAGACTTGAAGATAAGGTCCTAAGATTTCTGATAAAGAGTCAGAGTTGTGTTAAAGATCAAACATATTCTAAAATAAAACCAAAAAAGTCCTTAAATTGCTTGTTGTGAAGAGTTGCATATAAAACAATATAAATAATTGTCCTAAAGCACACTTAGGGTTGTGCCCGAGGCCATAACATTCAAATTGTACTAAAACTCTTATAATAAATGTAACATTTTTGTAAAAACAGACTCAGGGTTATTTTTAAAGTCAAAAAAATAGTGAAATTCCACTGAAGCACAGTCCATGATGCACCATGGCCATAAAATGTTCTAAAACTTTTTTTTAAATGTCCTAAAGTTGTTGTCAAACAGCCAAGGTTGCGCTTAAGACAAAAAATGCAGTGAAATTGTCCCAAACAACAGTCAGAGTTGTGTCCAGGACCAACAATTGTAAAGTTGTGTTTAAGACCAAAGCAGAGAAATTATCCAAACACAGCCAGGATTGCATTAAAAGGGTCATATTGTGATTGTTTCTTTTCACATGTAAAACACATCCTGTAGTGGTCTACATAACATGAACTGTAATGGTGTCTTTTTGTTCAACATTTTGCATAGATTATGTTTTACAGACCATCTTCAAGCCGCACTCTGGTTGTCTCTGGGGCTTAAATGTGTTGTACTTGTATAGCGCTTTTCTACCTTTTTTAAGGAACTCAAAGCGCTTTGACACTATTTCCACATTCACAGACACACATATTGACACACTGATGGAGGGAGCTGCCATGCAGGGCGCTCACCAGGACCCATCAGGAGCAAGGGTGAAGTGTCTTGCTCAAGGACACAACGGACGTGACTAGGATGGTGGAAGGTGGGGATTGAACCAGTAACCCTCAGATTGCTGGCATGGCTACTCTCCCAACTTCGCCACGCCGTCCCCTAATGTGAGAGTCCCGTTCATCGAGAAGTCAACAGATCACAGAGGGATCCGTTGTCCATCCGGGGTCAGTAATCAAAAACAAAGTTTTCTTATCTGTCGGCAACTCTTTTTGTGTATTTGGATCCCCATAAGTCCCGAGTTAGTTACGTCAATGAATATCTTCATATATGTTCGAGATTTACCAGAGAGCTTTGCGCCAGTCCGCCATTTTTATTCAGTTGACGTTCAAAGTTGTGGTCAATGAGTTCCTTATTTTTCTCTAATCTCTTGTTGTGGGGCAGACTGGCTCGTACATGCACCTGCATCCTCCGCTGTTGCTATTTCTAAAACAAAGTAGGGTTTTACGGTATACCGGTGCTAGTATATCCATCCATCCATCCATCTTTTTAGACCAGTTGATCTGCCGTTTCTTTTCTTTTTCTTCTATGTCCCACTCTCCCGTGTGGAGGGGGTCCGGTCCGATCCGGTGGCCATGTACTGCTCGCCTGTGTATCGGCTGGGGACATCTCTGCGCTGCTGGTCCGCCTACGCTTGGGATGGTTTCCTGCTGGCTCCGCTGTGAACGGGACTCTCGCTGCTGTGTCTTGGATCCTCTTTGGACTGGACTCTCGCGACTGTGTTGTATCCATTGTGGATTGAACTTTCACAGTATCATGTTAGACCCGCTCGACATCCATTGCTTTCCTCCTCTCCAAGGTTCTCATAGTCATCATTGTCACTGACGTCCCACTGGGTCATTATTGTCACCAATGTCCCACTGGGTGTGAGTTTTCCTTGCCCTTATGTGGGCCTACCGAGGATGTCGTGGTGGTTTGTGCAGCCCTTTGAGACACTAGTGATTTAGGGCTATATAAGTAAACATTGATTGATTGATTGATTGATCTTCTTCCGCTTATCTGAGGTCGGGTCGCGGGGGCAGCAGCCTAAGCAGGGAAGCCCAGACTTCCCTTAGTCCAGCTCTTCCCGGGGGATCCCGAGGCGTTACCAGGCAAAGCTTGGAGACATAGTCTTCCCAACGTGTTCTAGGTCTTCTCCGTGGCCTCCTACCGGTTGGACGTGCCCTAAACACCTCCCGAGGGAGGCGTTCGGGTGGCATCCTGACCAGATGCCTGATCTACGTTCCCATCCTCACCTATGGTCATGAGCTTTGGGTCATGACCGAAAGGATAAGATCACGGGTACAAGCGGCCAAAATGTATTCTTATTTACGTGCCTCCACTTTAACAGTGTCTTCTGCCTGACATCCATTCAGTTTCTGACACTTCCAACTTTGAATAGTCAGAATTAGGGAGATATTCAAAAGGGCCATGGGGCTGGGGGTAGGGGGAGATGAGACTAGATTATTTTCTAATATACTGTAGGTGATTTGGCCTCCTTACAATTAAAACAAAAAGTTTTTCATGAGTTATGTACTAGTATTGTAGGTCTCGGTGGGAGTCCTGCTTTGGAAATACTTTGTACCCCTTTCAGAAATCACATTTAGTTCCCCTTAAAACATTCTAATGTTGCACAAGAAGATGTAAGCATGGGATGGAGTGTACATTCCTGTAACTTTCTGTCTGTAAAATATATATTTTTATTAGCATTTCTGTAATCTAGTAACATTTCATGATTAATACCCATAAATTAGCATTCTTAACTGCCAGTAGAATAATTAGGGCGTTGTAGCGTGTGTTTGTTGTTTGAGTTGTCTGAATGTTGGTATGACAAACAGTTGGTGTTGGCCTGCTTTATACAGCAGACAATGAGCAGTTTTTCTAAATATAAGCTCGTTGGCAAGTATGCCAATGCTTTTTTCCAAAACAGTTCATGTGAAAGAAGTGGGTTCTTCCGAGGATGTTGTAGTCGTAATGATTTGTGCAGTCCTTTGAGACATTTGTGATTTGGGGCTATATAAATAAACATTGATTGATTGATTGAAGTATGAAGGAAGACAACATTTATTTATAAATATCTCCATCATGTCTCCGTGGTTTTATTCAAAAATTTTCTAGACTTATGCAGATCCTAACAACACAAAAACAGGAACCAATTCGTGAGAAAAGTCCAGATTCCCTTTAAAACAAAAATGCATTGAAATTCTCCTAAAACACAGTCAGTAGGGATGTTTTGATTTATGGTGAGGGCTATTGACAGTTTAACAACATGAACACAACTACTTTCTTATTAAGTTTAATTATATACAATTGTTTGAGCGAAGCAAAGTCAATACTTAATAACTAAACTAAAGCAAAAACTAAAATCTGCTACACCTTCCATTTATTTCCTGAATTTGTAAACATTAAAGGGGAATTGCCCCTTTTTGGGGGGAATTTTGCCTATCGTTCACTATCATGACACAAAAGAATACACTTTTTTTTAATTCTTAAAGATGATAAAAAAATGGTTGCAAAATGCGGCTAATGGGAGTTAACATTGTAGCCATCAAAGCCCACTAAAACAACTTCAAAACCCTCCAATGTTTTATTTACACACTGCAAGTATGTATATAATGTAGTAACAGACACGTTCATAGCAAGATGTACAATATTTACCGCATGCTGGTCATTTTAAGCATTACTGGAACTGATTTATCCCGCGCATTTATTTACGTTCCCATAGCAACACAGTTGCGATATTCTTTAGTTCAGTTCAGTTTCAGTTTATTTCCGGGAATATGTGTGTGTGTTCCGGCTTCTGGAAACAAACGCTTGTGTGTTCTAATCATGGCAGACTTGGTAATAAACGACAAAGACGACTATTTTTGGATAAATGAGGATTCACCACGTTATCTTTTTGAAGCTGAACATAAGGAGGATGACCTACTGCTTATAGAAGCTTAGTAGGCATGAAGGTAATGGTGATGATACGTTGGAGCAGACGGAATCCAAGAGAGTCGGGACCAGCGTGACTTGATGGTGTTAATGTGGAACTTGGAGTCAAGCTATTTCGCCATAAATGCTTACACAAAATCAACTGGGGAAAAAATGTCCCCGGCCAGTTGGACCTAACAGACAACTGTCCATCGAGTAAGTCATTATAAAATTGATCATGATACATGCAGCACGTCATGCTTGTTATTACAACTACAGTATATACACGATGTCAAGCTAGCTCTGTACAATCTATACACAAAATCTGAGATTTTGCATCTGCAGGAACCTACCACATAGAGATTTGATTTCCTATCATGCAGCTCATTTTTATTTGACAGTTATTGAAATATCTTGTGTGACATCATGCACAAAAGTGCACTTTATTTGTTGTAAACTATTGTAGTGGCGTTCTGTACAAAAAGTGCACTTTAATTTAGTGTTGTTTTGATATGTCATCTTAGTGACATCATGCACAAAAGTGCACTAATAGCTTGTTTTAAAATGTCTCTGACAATCTTGCACTTTCTGTTTTGAAATGACATGAATGTTTGTGCCACTGCTTAATAACTGTTTAATAAATACACTTTTGGTCAATTGACTTAGTTGTGATTTCCCTCTCTGCATGAAAGTTTAAAAGTAGCATATATTAATGCAGTATGAAGAAGAATGAATGTAGACACATAGAATCATCATACTGCTGTGATTATATGCATCAGGTGTTCATTCAAGGCTAAGGCAAAATATGGAGATATATATCGTGTATCGTGTTATGGTCTAAAAATATTGAGATATTAAAAAAAAGCCATATCAAGCATCCCTACCTCCATGGTTTGAGTTCAAATTTTTGAGACTTATGGGGATCCGAAATACACAAAAACAGGCAGTATTAGGTAAGAAAAGCGGGTTTTGCATAAATGGTCCACCAAAAATGTATTGACGTTTTCCTTAAGCAGTCAGGTTTGTGGTCATGGCTACAGAATGTCTTAAACCTGTCCAAAAACTCTGAATGTCCTGATATTGTAGCGAAACATATTGTGTCAATTTCCAAAAACACATAAATTATCCTAAAGCACAGTCAGGATTGCGCTTAAGAAACAAAATGTCCTGAAATTGTCCTAAACAGTCAGGGTTGTGCCGAGGACCATAAAATGTGACAAATGTGTCCTAAACTCTCAAAATATTCCTAATATTAATGTGAAGCACAGTCAGGGTTCCATAATTGTCTTAAAATTGTGCTAAAACTCAACAATGTCCTAAAACTGTTGCAAAACAGTCAGAGTTGCGTATAAGACCAAAAAGGTGGTGATTATGAAGGTCAGCAAATAATGCCAGAAGTGCTTCAGTTTGGACATGACCCCTACCAAAGAGCCCTGAGGAGGGTTAGGACACAGAACGTTTTGAGCTCATGTCTTTTATGGCATCCGACTAAAACAGACTTTTACACCTTCTGGAAAAGTTTCAGCACCTGTTTGTGAGAGGATGTCTTGTCAGTGCTGGCGGGCGTGTCCTCATCGCTGGACTCACTCTGCTTCTCCTCCTGGACACAATATTGAGACACAGTACATATACAGTAATATCTAATTAAAACCATGACATGAATGCAAAGTGACTGCTTACTTTATTTTCATTTTTAAATGGATTCAGTTTGGCCATCACTCCTGCTAGTTTGCTCTGAAAATGAAGGGAGGAAAAGAGTCAATGTCAGCTGGGACTTGCTGAAAAGGTGCATAGAGAAGAAGGTGGTAGAACCTGTTTGTGGCTGGCCTGGTTCTCTGCATTGTCCAATGTCTCCTCTACATCCACGTCTGTATTGTCCTTCCCCTAAACACACACAATGTTAACTATTCTTCTTGGAAGAGATATTTACAATAACAGCAAATGGCGGACATGAGTGCACCTGCTTGTCAAAGGAGAGGGTGTTCATCAAAGCACTGAAGCCACTCTGAAAACACACACAACTCATTATATATGTTTATATCTTTCACATTTGGTCATTTCATTGGCAAAGAATATTCACTCATGATTCTAGAACCTTCTGCATCCCAACAAGTCACCTGTTTGGATTTGTGTTTCTCTGCAAGGTTTTCTTTGGAGCCTTCTAACTTCTCCTTTTCACGATACTGTAAAGCAAACAACAAACTCATGATGCATACTTTACTAATCATTGACAAAAATCATGTGTAACATACATTATGATGTATGCCAGGTCTGATGCATTATAAATATAGCTCATGTATGTCTGTAATAGTATGTAGGTTACATGAGATTTCAAAGATTTCGATTCACACTAACTCGCCATTTTCTCTCTAAATATGGATGATTTTTCATATATTTTATTTCTGAAGTTGTATGACAAACATACTCTGCCATTCGCTATTGCCAGTAAAGCATCATGCTTTAAATGAGAGCTGTACTTTTTGGGGAATTTTGCCAATCCTTCACATTTGTAATGTGTGACAAACGCACAATTTTTAAATGCTTTCTAACTTATAAACAGAGATGTCAGATAATGGCTTTTTTGCCAATATCCGATATTGTCCAATTCATAATTATAGTTTGCGATATCAACAGATACAGATATATACAGTGGTGGAATCAACACATTATTATGCCTAATTTTGTTGTGATGCCCCGCTGGATGCATTAAACAATGTAACAAGGATTTCCAAAATAAATCAACTCAAGTTATGGAAAAAAATGCCAAAATGGCACTGCCATATTTATTATTGAAGTCACAAGTGCATTATTTTTGTTAACATGCCTCAAAACAGCAACTTGGAATTTAGAACATGCTCTCCCAGAGAGAGCATGAGGAGGTTGAGGTGGGTGGCGGTTGGTGGCCGGGGGGAGTAGGGGTTAGCACGGGATGTATATTGACGCGTCCCGGAAGAGTTAGTGCTGCAAGGGTTTCTGAGTATTTGCTCTGTTGTGTTATGGTGCAGATGTTCTTCAGAAATGTGTTTGTCATTCTTGTTTGGTGTGGGTTCACAGTTAAAGTTTTTTATACGCCCACCCTCAGTGTGACCTGTATGGCTGTTGACCAAGTATGCCGATAATATCGGCAGCCCGATATTATTGGACATCAATAATTATTATCATTGAAAATGTAGCGTAAAAGTCACAAGTTCTATAACATGCATGCAAATACGTTTTCCATTTGGCAACCGTATCTGGTAGCCACTCCCCCTCAGGTAGTACACCTGCGTTGTTACGACCTCAATTTACCCTCGTCACATTAAAAATAGACCTTCTTGCTTGCTACGAATAAATGCTCTAGAACTATAACTGGTTTGGAACTAAAAGTGTTTGGATTATAATCATCCAAATGTGATTAGCAGCAAGGTAGAAAGCCGTTAAAGCTGTGGCTCAGAGAGTGAATCCAGGGGACAACAAGTAAGATAACCAGATTGTGCTAACTATGCAAACTAGCAAGCTTGTTTCAGCACCCATGATCTTCTCCCTGTCCTGCAATGTAGTCCTCTGTTTAGGCAAGAGGAACAATGAGGACGTGCGGCTGAGGCGAGCATTCAACACATGTTGTATCGATCCTAAAACACGGAAATGATTTTTCACGCGAAAATAAAACTTTAAAAACGCAGATATTTGCGTTTTGGCGGACATTTCACATGCCTGCAAATTAACAGAGTAACATGACATCAGTCACCTAAAATCTTTGTTTATCTGAGTGGAGGCAGAACTGCTATCGACAGAGCCTCGCTAGTCACAGCTGGCAAGAAAGCACTAAAGACGTCACATGAAGGACACTAGCTGATGGTGCGCGGTCATCTCCGAACAAGCAGCACAGGTAGCCTACTTTAGTTCCATTTTGTAGTTACGTTATAGCGTCCTCAAAAATCAAAACATTTTAAAAGCAAAACTGACGTTCATATATGTTTTAGATAAAAGAAACGTTGATAGATTTTTTAAGATGTTTCATGAGATTGTAGGTACATTTAAACATTTTAAGTCCTTAAGTTGATTTGTTGGATTTAAGACTTGTTTAAGGCTTTTAGACCCCACAAATACCCTGAAACCAGAAGGACTCTGGAAAAGAAGGATAGAAAAACTGAATTTCCCAGGAAAAACAGGAAGGCTGACAGGTGTGAGAATCGTAAAGTCAATTCAAAGCAAGAAAGTCTTGAATGGACAGAATTGTGCAGCTCCAAGCATATGTAAGGACAAGCTTACCTTGGCTGTCTTCTCTGTAAGACTGTCACTGTTGGCAGATACTTCATTGTCCACTGTCAAATTGTCCTAAAACACAAGAAGATGCGGCGATTAAGTTCAAATGCAGCTGTGCTACAAAGTAAAAAACTATGTTTCCATGCACTAAATTAGCATGATTTCTGAACTAATCTGGTTTCTTCTATTTTCACACCAGTTTGGGAAGTCCCAGTTTATATGCTCTAACTATAATTCCACCGTTGGCCATACAATATGTGCCTTGTGTACGTTAGGGGGCGATTGTGGTCATTTTAGCTCCTTCAGCAACATAGAAATATAAGTAAAGGAAAACAATACTAAATGCTAGTAAGATAGAGATAGTAGCAGTCAGTAGCAGAATCTCCTGATTTTACAAACGATTATTCCACTGCTTTTTGCTGTTAGTAATGTTTTATTGTGTTTAAGGGACACTTGTAGTTATTATTACCATCAGAGACAAAAAAAACAGTATTGGATGGCTTTGACTATTTACTGTAAATACAAACTGTGCAGTGAATTATTTTTAACTGGTGGTTTACATGTCAATGGCATCTAAATTGTTCAACATGAACATTTAATTAGATAACAATGCTGCTTGTGAATGTTTTGAATTAATGTGATCAAGGCAGAGATACCTCATGTCATCTATCACTGATTATTATTGTTGTCTGCTTATCACACATATCATTTGTATTATGTATTGTTAGTCCCACACAGACACAGTAGCTCAGGACATGCTGGACAGAACTGCTTTCCAACCGTATTTTGGTGTGTTTTTTAAAAAGCCAAACACAATCAAGTTAAGGTGCTCACTTGTGCTGTAATAAGATCATTTAGAACCAGTTTATACAATAATGTGGTTCTTTAGTGCATTTAAATGTACTGCCTGTCATGTCAATGACCAAAATTTTGAAAATATCTTTGTCAATTTGTATTGAAACTTGAAAGTTTAGCTATTGTGTTATTAACCACAAAATATGCTAAAAAGTTTGCAAAGTGGTTTTAAAATGGTCCCGAAACATAGTATGTGCCAACATTGACAACCAAAAGAGTTCTGGATTTTCCTGAAACTGTTAAACAGGTTCACAAATAGTCAGTTCAAAAGCTTATCCAAAATTGTGAAACCAAACTTAAAACAAAGTTGACTAAAGGAATCCCAGAAACATATTTATAAGAATATTAGAAATGCTACTTACCTGAGATTTAGTCTTTTCTTTTAAAGGCTTTGGTGACTTTTTGAATATGTCTGCTGGCTCCTGAGAAAGACCAAACATTAGTCTCAGCTGAAGATGTGTCCCTAACTTACATACAACAACATTTGAACTACTGATATTAACTACAGATTTGGATACAACTACACTTTAGAGAGGATAGCTATTTAGATTTATTACATAAATAACACATATTTCATCAAAGAACATTTTAAAGTGTGCTCAGCTTTTAATTTGTACATTCAATGCTCACCTTGGTGCTCTCATTGTCATTGTTGTTGCTAGCAGACAAATCAATATCCAGAAGATCCTGAGAAAACAAAATATGATATTTTACTTTTAGCACCTTGCACACACTGTAAATTAAACTAGGTCTTGTCACCTGCGAGGGCCTGCGGGCGTGTCCCTTTTTGTAAGGTCGCTTAAAGATCCCACCCAACATGCTTGACTTGTCCTGCGGATGACGACAATATTGGATATTAGCTTCACAGGTTAACGTCAGCAAGAAAACTGCGCAAGTGTGTGTGTGTGTGTGTGTGTGTGTGTGTGCTGACCTTGGAAGATTTGCCGTCTAAGCTGTCGTTACTGGCTGAAATGTCTTGATTTTGCTGCAAGAGCGTCACCTAAAAGAAGAATCGGCGTGACTAAGGCAAAATACACAATCATCTCTGAAAAATCACTAACTTATCAACGTTTGTCAAAGTCAGCTCACAATGGAGCCAATGGGAGTAGCTCTATTCTGCCTATAAAGCCTTTTTTTAAAAAATGCTCGTTGGCTCTTTGTGATCAATGCACAACTAAAAGTAGTTTGTCTGCGTTAGCGCTTATAGTAACAATATCGCTAATACTTGGTTAATATTTAGGTTACGAAATGTAGATGGAGTACTGTTGGTGGTTTTTGATGTTTCTTTACAGGGATTTATGGGCGCAATAGACTACTCCCTTAGCTGCACTGTTGGCCATTAATTACAAATTAGAATGCATTAAAAAAAACATGTGTTCTTGTCTTAGATACTGTTGGGATTGTGAATGATAGGCAAAACAACAAAAAATGTGCAGTTCATTTTTGACAATATGATGTCATCAGCAGGCGAGTCACGAGTTGTGACATCTACACAATTGTACAAAACACAAAACTAGTGTAGTTGGCATGTTGTGTAAATCGTAAATAAAAACAGAATACAATGATTTGCAATTCCTTTTCACCCTATATTCAATTGAATGGACTGCAAAGACAAGATACTAAACGTCCGAACTGGAAAACATTTTTTACAAATATTAGCTCATTTGTAATTTAATTACTGCAACATGTTTCAAAAAAGCTGGCACAAGTGGCAAAAATACTCATCAAACACTTATTTGGAACATCCCACAGGTGTGCAGGCTAATTGGGAACGGGTGGGTGCCATGATTGGCTATAAAAGAAGCTTCCATTAAATGCTCAGTCATTCACAAGCAAGGATGGGGCGAGGGTCACAACATTTCTCAACGGGCTCTTGCAAGGAATTTAGAGATTTCACCATCAGCGGTCTGTAATATCATCAAAAGCTGGCGACTTGTCCAGGATGTACCGCGCTTTCCGCCCGAATGCAGCTGAGATAGGCTTCAGCACCCCTCACGACCCCAAAAATGGACAATCGGTAGAAAATGGATGAATGGATGGTTCAGAGAATCTGGAGAAATCACTGCACGTAAGCAGCAAGGCTGAAAATCAACATTGAATGGCCGTGACCTTCGATCACTCAGGCGCTACTGCATCAAAAACCGACATCAGTGTCTTACAGGATATCACCACATGGGCTCTGTAACACTTCATAAAACCACTGTCAGTAACTACAGTTTGTTGCTACATCTATAAGTGCAAGTTAAAACTCTACTATGCTAAGCCAAAGCCATTTATCAACAAAACCCAAAAACGCCGCCGGCTTCGCTAGGCCTGAGCTCATCTAAGATGGACTGATGCAAAGTGGAAAAGTGTTCTTTGGTCTGATGAGTCCACATTTTCAATTGTTTTTGGAAACTGTGGACGTTGTGTCCTCCGGAACAAAGAGGAAAATAACCATCCGGATTGTTATAGGCGCGAAGTTGAAAAGCCAACATCTGTGATGGTATAGGGGTGTATTAGTGCCCAAGGCATGGGTAACTTACACCATAATAACTATTATGGTGTATCAATTCATGGTAACTTATAAACAGTATATCAATTCATGGTAACTTACCATGTATTGATTAACACGTTGAAAAACTTATTGGGGTGTTACCATTTAGTGGTCAATTGTACGGAATATGTACTGAACTGTGCAATCTACTAATAAAAGTATCAATCAATCACATCTGTGAAGGCACCATTAATGCTGAATGGAGTAACATATGTTGTCATCCAAGCAATGTTATCATGCACGCCCCTGCTTATTTCAACAAAACAATGCCAAGCCACGTGTTACAACAGTGTGGTTTCGTAGAAAAGGAGTGTGGGTACTTTCCTGGCCTGCCTGCAGTCCAGAAATGTCTCCCATTGAAAATGTGTGGCACAGTATAAAACCTAAAATACGACAACAGAGACCCCGGACTGTTGAACAACTTAAGCTGTACATCAAGCAAGAATGGGAAAGAATTCCACCTGAAAAATCTTCAATAATTGGTCTCCTCAGTTTCCAAACGTTCACTGAGTGTTGTTCAAAGAAAATGCCATGTAACACAGTGGTAAAAATGCCCCTGTTGCAACGTTTTTGCACTGTGTTGCAGTGATTAAATTCTAAGTTAATGATTATTTGCAAAAACAAAATCAAGTTTCTCAGTTGGAACATTAAATATCTTCTCTTGGCAGTCTATTCAATTGAATAGAAGTGGAAAGAGATTTGCAAATAATTGTATTTTTTATTTATTTATGATGCAGCTGAGATAGGCTCAAGCAACCCCCCCCAACCCCAAAAGGGACAAGCGGTAGAAAATGGATGGATGGATGGATGGACAACGTGCCAACTTCACTGGTTTTTGGTTTTGTAGAACCTGGACGGATGAAATTTTCCACACCAACATATGAGCATTTGCTGCTTCTGGGTCTCCCGCGCTCATACACAAATAATGAAGAAAGCATGCACTGTAACTCTTGTTTTACAGCATGTGTACATTGCCAGACGTAACATTAAAAAATAGAAAAAGGGCCTGAAAGATTTGAATTGGCATTGAACTGTAGAGAAAAGAATGAGTAACTACAAATCCTGTTTCAATATGAGTTGGGAAATTGTGTTAGATGTAAATATAAACAGAATACAATGATTTGCAAATCCTTTTCAAGCCATATTCAGTTGAATATGCTACAAAGACAACATATTTGATGTTCAAACTCATAAACTTTTTTTTTTGCAAATAATCATTAACTTTAGAATTTGATGCCAGGTGACAAAGAAGTTGGGAAAGGTGGCAATAAATACTGATAAAGTTGAGGAATGCCCATCAAACACTTATTTGGAACATCCCACAGGTGTGCAGGCTAATTGAGAACAGGTGGGTGCCATGATTGGCTATAAAAACAGCTTCCCAGTCTTTCACAAGAAAGGATGGGGCGAGGTACACCCCTTTGTCCACAACTGCGTGAGCAAATAGTCAAACAGTTTAAGAACAACCTTTCTCAAAGTGCAATTGCAAGAAATTGAGGGATTTCAACATCTACGCTCCATAATATCATCAAAAGGTTCAGAGAATCTGGAGAAATCACTCCACGTAAGCGGCATGGCCGGAAACCAACATTGAATGACCGTGACCTTCCATCCCTCAGACGGCACTGTATCAAAAACCGACATCAATCTCTAAAGGATATCACCACATGGGCTCAGGAACACTTCAGAAAACCACTGTCACTAAATACAGTTGGTCGCTACATCTGCAAGTGCAAGTTAAAGCTCTACTATGCAAAGTGAACGCCATTTATCAACAACATCCAGAAACGCCGCCGGCTTCTCTGGGCCCATGATCATCTAAGACAGTGGTCCCCAACCACCGGGCCGCGGCTCGATTAGTAGCGGGCCACAGAATAATGTTTTTATTCATTTTTTTTATTAAATCAACATAAAAAATACAAGATACACTTACAATTAGTGCCCCAACCCAAAAAACTCCCCTTTTCCATGGAAAAAAAAAAAAAAAATTCCCCCCAATTTCCCAACTCATATGCAAACGGGGTTTGTACATCATTCCTGACCATGAGATTGTGCTACTTTTGTGTTCAACAAATACTTTGCAAAGAGTTTAAACAAAAGTGCTTTCTCATTAACTTGAAAGAGGCCTTATCTTTTATACTTAATATTTTATTTGACTAAATTTACTGTACGGTAATTATAGCTGACTAATGTAAAATGTGTAATTTTGTTTATGAATGCCGACAAAATTTTGCCGGCATGGATAAATTGCCATGTTTGTTTGTTTGTTTTCTTTGTCTCTCAAACTTCAAACAGGGTACACAAGGTTTCACTCTGTCTACTTTACCTGCAGTGTTGTGACCTCGGTTTACCCTCGTCACGTCAAAAATAGACCTTTTTGCTAAATGCTCTAGAACTACAACTGGTTTGGAACTAAAAGTGTTTGGATTGCAATCGTCCAAATATGATTAGCAGCAAGGTAGAAAGCCGTCAAAGCTGTGGCTCAGAGGGCGAATGCTGACAAGTAATAACCAGATTGTGCTAACTATGCTAACTAGCGAGCTTGTTTCATCCTGTCCTGCAATGTAGTGCGGTGATTAGGCAAGAGGAACAGTGAGTACATGCGGCTGAGGCAAGCGTTCAACAAATGTTCGGATCCTAAAACGTGGAAATGATTTTGACGCCAAAATAAAACTTAAAAAATGCAGATTTTTGCAGACATTTCACAGGCCTGCAAAAGAACTGAGTGAGCCATCGTTAGTCATCTACAATCTTTGTTTATCTGAGTGGAGGCAGAATTGCTATCGACATAGCCTCGCTAGTCATGGCTGGCAAGAAAGTACAAAAGACATGAAGGAAAATTGGAGGCCCGGAATTTAAAGTTGAACTTGCACTTATCCATCTTAGGCAACTAATTCGGCGTTGCTGTGGAATTTCGTTACGTTTTCTCTACTGCTAAACCAAAACAACATAACGCTGTGGGCACACAGCACGCTAGCTGATGGTGTGCGATCATTTCCAAACAAGCAGCACAGGTAGCCTACTTTAGTTCCATCATTACGTCCTCAAAAATCGAAACATGTTCAAAGCAAGACGGAAGTTTATACATATTTAAGATGAAAGTAAGTTAATAGATATTTTAAGACCTTTTACGAGATTGTAGGTAGAGATGTCCGATAATGGCTTTTTTACCGATATCCCGATATTGTCCAACTCTTAATTACCGATATCAACCGATACATACAGTGGTGGAATTAACACATTATTATGCCTCATTTTGTTGTGATGCCCCGCTGGATGCATTAAACAATGTAACAAGGTTTTCCAAAATAAATCAACTCAAGTTATGGAAAAAAATGCCAACATGGCACTGCCATATTTATTATTGAAGTCACAAAGTGCCTTATTTTTTTCAACATGCCTCAAAACAGCAGCTTGGAATTTGGGACATGCTCTCCCTGAGAGAGAGCATGAGGAGGTTAAGGGGGATGGGGTTGAGGAGGACAACGGGGGGGTGTACATAGTAGCGTCCCGGAAGAGATAGTGTTGCAAGGGATCTGGGTATTTGTTATGTTGTGTTACAGTGCGGATGTTCTCCCGAAATGTGTTTGTCATTCTTGTTTGCTGTGGGTTCACAGAGTGGCACATATCTTTAACAGTGTTCAAGTTGTTCATACGGCCACCCCCAGTGTGACCTGTATGGCTGTTGACCAAGTATGCTTTGCATTCACTTGTGTGTGTGAAAAGCCGTAGACATTGCGTGACTGGGCCAGCATGCAAAGGCAGTGCCTTTAAGGTTTATTAGCGCCTTACTTCACTCTACGTCCGTGTACACAGCAGCGTTTTAAAAAGTCATAACATTTACTTCTTTGAAACAGATACCGATAATTATGAAACAGATACCAATAATTTCCGATATTACTTTATAAAGCATTTATTGGCCAATGATATCGGCAGTCCGATATTATCAGGCATACCTAGTTGTAGGTAAATTTTAGACATTTTAAGTCCTTAAGTTGAATTTGTTGGATTTAAGACTTTTTAAGACCCCACGGATACCCTGAAAGTAGGTGGACGTTAAAATAAAAGGATGGAAAAATTTAATTTCCCAGAAAAAACAGGAAGGCTGACAGGTGTGAGAATCGTAAAGTCAATTCAAAGCAAGAAAGTCTTGAATGGACAGAATTGTGCAGCTCCAAGCATATGTAAGGACAAGCTTACCTTGGCTGTCTTCTCTGTAAGACTATCACTGTTGGCAGATACTTCATTGTCCACTGTCAAATTGTCCTAAAACACAAGAAGATGCGGCGATTAAGTTCAAATGCAGCTGTGCTACAAAGTAAAACACTATGTTTCCATGCACTAAATTAGCATGATTTCTGAACTAATCTGGTTTCTTCTATTTTCACACCAGTTTGGGAAGTCCCGCTTTATATGTTCTAACTATAATTCGACTGTTGGCCATACAATATGTGTCTTGCGTACTCTAGGGGGTGATTGTGGCCATTTTAGCTCCTTCAGCAACATAGAAATATAAGTAAAGCAAAATAATGCTAAATACTAGTAAGATAGAGATAGTAGCAGTCAGTAGCAGAATCTCCTGATTTTACAAACGATTATTCCACGGCTGTTTGCTGTTCGTAATGTTTTAATGTGTTTAAGGGACACTTGTAGTTATTATTACCATCAGAGACATAAAAACAGTATTAGATTGCTTTGACTATTTACTGTAAATACAAACTACGCAGTGAATTATTTTTAACTGGTGGTTTACATGTCAATGGCATCTAAATTGTTCCACATGAACATTTAATTAGATAACAATGCTGCTTGTGAATGTTTTGAATTAATGTGATCAAGGCAGAGATACCTCATGTCATCTATCACTGATTATTATTGTTGTCTGCTTATCACACATATCATTTGTATTATGTATTGTTAGTCCCACACAGACACAGTAGCTCAGGACATGCTGGAGAGAACTGCCTTCCAACCGTATTTTGGTGTGTTTTTTAAAAAGCCAAACACAATCAAGTTAAGGTGCTCACATGTGCTGTAATAAGATCATTTAGAACCAGTTTATACAATAATGTGGTTCTTTAGTGCATTTAAATGACCTGCCTGTCATGTCAATGACCAACATTTTGAAAATATCTTTCATTGTCAATTTGTATTGAAACTTGAAAGTTTAGGTATTGTGTTATCAACCACAAAATATGCTAAAAGGTTTGCAAAGTGGTTTTAAAATGGTCCCGAAACATAGCATGTGCCAACATTGACAACCAAAAAAGTTCTGGATTTTCCTGAAACTGTTAAACAGGTTCACAAATAGTCAGTTCAAAAGCTTATCCAAAATTGTGAAACCAAACTCAAAACAAAAGTTGACTAAAGGAATCCCAGAAACATATTTATAAGAATATTAGAAATGCTACTTACTTGAGATTTAGTCTTTTCTTTTAAAGGCTTTGGTGACTTTTTGAATATGTCTGCTGGCTCCTGAGAAAGACCAAACATTAGTCTCAGCTGAAGATGTGTCCCTAACTTACATACAACAACATTTGAACTACTGATATTAACTACAGATTTGGATACAACTACACTTTAGAGAGGATAGCTATTTAGATTTATTACATAAATAACACATATTTCATCAAAGAACACTTTAAGGTGTGCTCAGCTTTTAATTTGTACATTCAATGCTCACCTTGGTGCTCTCATTGTCATTGTTGTTGCTAGCAGACAAATCAATATCCAGAAGATCCTGAGAAAACAAAATATGATACATTACTTTTAGCACCTTGCACACCCTGTAAATTAAAGTGTGATTTCTAGGTCTTGTCACCTGCGAGGGCCTGCGGGCGTGTCCCTTTTTGTAAGGTCGCTTAAAGATCCCACCCAACATGCTTGACTTGTCCTGCGGATGACGACAATATTGGATATTAGCTTCACAGGTTAACGTCAGCATGAAAACTACGCAAGTGTGTGTCTGTGTGTGTGTGTTTGTGTGTGTCTGTGTGTGTGTGTGTCTGTGTGTGTGTGCTGACCTTGGAAGATTTGCCGTCTAAGCTGTCGTTACTCGCTGAAATGTCTTGATTTTGCTGCAAGAGCGTCACCTAAAAAGAAGAATTGGCGTAACCAAGGCAAAATACATAATCGTTTCAAATTTGGCTCGTCATGTCTTCATGGTTTGATTTTAAATTTTTGGGACTTATCAGGATCCCAAATACACAAAAACAGGCAGTAATAGGTAAAGAAAGTGGGTTTTGCATAATTGGGCCACCAAAAATGTATTGATGTTTTCCTTAAGCAGTCAGGGTTGTTCTCATCGCTGTAGAATGTCTTAAAATTGTCCAAAAACTCTGAATGTCATGATATTGTTGCAAAAAAAAGTTAGGGTTGTGTTAATATTCAAAAACAGAAAAATTATCCTAAAGCACAGTCAGGATTGCGCTTAAGAGAGAAAATGTCATGAAATTGTCCTAAACAAGTCAGGGTTGTGCCGAGGACCATAAAACGTCCTAAAGGTCTACAATGTCGTAAAATTGTTGCGTGTAAGACAAAAAAGGTGGTAATTTTGACTATCAGGTCAGCAAACACCGTCACCAAAAAGCAGCAAACAGCTAATTGTCCTAAACAGTCAGGGTTGTGCCGAGGACCATAAAATGTCCCAAATGTGTCCTAAACTCTCATAATAGTCCTAAAATTAATGTGAAGCACAGTCAGGGTTGGGCACAGGACCATAAATGTCTTAAAATTATGCTAAAACTCAACAATGTCCTAAAATAGTTGTAAAACTGTCAGAGTTGTGTTTAAGACCAAAAAAGTGGTAATTATGAAGGTCAGCAAACACCGTCAGCAAAAAGCAAAGTTATTTTATTTGCAGGCCAGAAGTGCTTCAGTTTGGACATGACCCCTACCAAAGAGCCCTGAGGAGGGTTAGGACACAGAACGTTTTGAGCTCATGTCTTTTATGGCATCCGACTAAAACAGACTTTTACACCTTCTGGAAAAGTTTCAGCACCTGTTTGTGAGAGGATGTCTTGTCAGTGCTGGCGGGCGTGTCCTCATCGCTGGACTCACTCTGCTTCTCCTCCTGGACACAATATTGAGACACAGTACATATACAGTAATATCTAATTAAAACCATGACATGACTGCAAAGTGACTGCTTACTTTATTTTCATTTTTAAATGGATTCAGTTTGGCCATCACTCCTGCTAGTTTGCTCTGAAAATGAAGGGAGGAAAAGAGTCAATGTCAGCTGGGACTTGCTGAAAAGGTGCATAGAGAAGAAGGTGGTAGAACCTGTTTGTGGCTGGCCTGGTTCTCTGCATTGTCCAATGTCTCCTCTACATCCACGTCTGTATTGTCCTTCCCCTAAACACACACAATGTTAACTATTCTTCTTGGAAGAGATATTTACAATAACAGCAAATGGCGGACATGAGTGCACCTGCTTGTCAAAGGAGAGGGTGTTCATCAAAGCACTGAAGCCACTCTGAAAACACACACAACTCATTATATATGTTTATATCTTTCACATTTGGTCATTTCATTGGCAAGGAATATTCACTCATGATTCTAGAACCTTCTGCATCCCAACAAGTCACCTGTTTGGATTTGTGTTTCTCTGCAAGGTTTTCTTTGGAGCCTTCTAACTTCTCCTTTTCACGATACTGTAAAGCAAACAACAAACTCATGATGCATACTTTACTAATCATTGACAAAAATCATGTGTAACATACATTATGATGTATGCCAGGTCTGATGTACTATAAATAAAGCTCATGTATGTGTGTAATAGTATGTAGGTTATGATTTTTCATATATTTTATTTCTGAAGTTGTATGACAAACAGACTCTGCCATTTGCTGTTGCCAGTAAAGCATCATGCTATCATCCTTCTTTAGCTTGCAGCATTACCTCAAGGACTTTAACTATCATACTTTAAAGAGGAATTGTACTTTCTGGGGAGTTTTGCCTATTCTTCACATTCATAAGGTGAGACAAACGCAAACTTTTTTAAATGCTTTCTAACTTATAAACGTTTGTCAAAGTCAAACCGGCATAGCTCGGTTGGTAGAGTGGCCGTGCCAGCAACTCAAGGTTGCAGGTTCGATTCCCACTTCCGCCATCCTAGTCACTGCCGTTGTGTCCTTGGGCAAGACACTTTACTCACCTGCTCCCAGTGCCACCCACACTGCTTTAAATGTAACTTAGATATTGGGCTTCACTATGTAAAGCGCTTTGAGTCACTCGAGAAAAGCGCTATATAAATATAATTCACTTCACTTCAGCCAATGGGAGTAGCTCTATTGTGCCTCTAAAGCAGGGGTCACCAACACCGTGCCCGCGGGCACCAGGTCGCCCATAAGGACCAGATGAGTCGCCCGCTGGCCTGTTCTAAAAATAGCTCAAATAGCAGCACTTACCAGTGAGCTGCCTCTATTTTTTAAATGGTATTTATTTACTAGCAAGCTGGTCTCGCTTTGCTCGACATTTTTAATTCAAAGAGAGACAAAACTCAAATAGAATTTGAAAATCCAAGAATATATTTCAAAGACTTGGTCTTCACTTGTTTAAATAAATTCATTTATTTTTCTACTTTGCTTCCTATAACTTTCAGAAAGACAATTTTAGAGAAAAAATACAACTTTAAAAATTGTTTTAAGATTTTTAAACACATATACCTTTTTACCTTTTAAATTCCTTCCTCTTCCTTCCTGACAATTTAAAATCAATGTTTAAGTAAAAAAAAATTTTATTGCAAAGAATAATAAATACATTTAAATTTAATTCTTCATTTTAGCTTCTGTTTTTTCAACGGAAAATATTTGTGTAATATTTGTTCAAACTTTTTATGATTAAAATTCCCCCAAAATATTCTGGCAAATCTAGAACATCTTTAGAATCAAATCCAAATCTTCTTTCAAATTCTACGGAATTTCTTTTAAAATTTTTGTTCTGGAAAATCTAGAAGAAATAATGATTTGTCTTTGTTAGAAATATAACTTGGTCCAATTTGTTATATATTCTAACAAAGTGCAGATTGGATTTTAACCTATTTAAAACATGTCATCAAAATTCTAAAATTAATCCTATATCAGGAAAAATTACTAATGATGTTCGAAAAATTATTTTTGTGATTTTTTCAAAAAGATTCGAATTAGCTAGTTTTTCTTAACTTTTTTTCGGTTGAATTTTAAAGAGTCGAAATTGAAGATAAACTATGTTTCAAAATTTAATTTTCATTTTTTTCCTGTTTTTTTCTCCCCTTTTAAAGCGTTCAATTAAGTGTTTTTTTAATCATTTATTCTCTACAAAAAAACTTCCGTAAAAGGAAAAAAAATGTACGACGGAATGACAGACAGAAATACCCATTTTTATATATATATATATATATATATTTATTAAAGGTAAATTGAGCAAATTGGCTATTTCTGGCAATTTATTGAAGTGTGTATCAAACTGGTAGCCCTTTGCATTAATCAGTACCCAAGAAGTAGCTCTTGCTTTCAAAAAGGTTGCTGACCCCTGCTCTAAAGCCTTCTAAAAAATTACCAAAATCAACACACAGTTACTATATACAGTATGTCATGTAGTAAAAGGCCCATTAATAATAAAAACATGTAACACTTACATATTTTGGTTATTTTGAACATACGGCAACAGTCATTTCACATCGTTGTCTTTTCACTTCAACAACACTGCTACTCATAACAAACTTCATGGGAGCCATTAAAGACTACTTTGGGACAAAATATGGTCCAGAACCTTATATTTTGGAGCCAGAATATAAGGAGGATTAGCCCCAAAAGTAAGAATATGTGATTGAGCTTTAGTGAAACACTAAGCATCATGTAGCAGTATTGCTAAGTGCGAAACAAGAAATACAAACACTACAAATTACACACACACACACACACACACACACACACACAGCAGGCCTAGAGAGGAGGAGGACAGTGTGTAGGTACACAGAACATCAGAGGGTCAAATGTGCGAGAAAATGAGAGCAGAGAGTGTTGACAATGTTGCAACCTTGTGTGGGAACCGCAGGTGCAGAAACAGGAAAGAAGAATCTCTGTGGGATGCAGAAACTGGCAGAGAAATTTTCCGTGCAACGTTCATATTGTTGTTATTCAGCCAGCGTTTGTGGGTCTGATGGACCCGTTGCATTTTGGGGATTTTAATGCCTCACAATCAAACACTTTATGTTAAAATACTGAACAGATGTTCTAAGCTTTTATTATTATTATCATTAATATACCGCCGCCTCTTTGAGCTGTAATTTGACCCCCTTAACATGCTTCAAAACTCACCAAATTTTACACACACATCAGGACCGGCAGAAATAGCCATCTAATGAGAAAAGCAAACCCCAAAACTCAAAATTGCGCTCTAACGACCATAGGAAAAAACACAGACAAAACTGCTTGTAACTTCCGTTAGGAATGTCCAAGAGACATGAAACACAAACCTCTATGTAGGTCTGACTTAGACCTACATTTCATACACGTGCATCCTTCAGCAAAAATCAAAAGGAAGTTGGCAAAAACCCCTTCAAAACAAAGGTTTCCTAAAAAATGTCATTTTTGCCTCTGAGCTGTAATTTGACCCACTGAAAATGCTTCAAAACTCACCAAACTGGACACACACATCAGAACTGGTGAAAATTGCGATCTAATAAAAAATAAAAAACTGAAAATTGCGCTCTAGCGCCCCCTAGGAATAAAACACTGAAAAAACTGCTCTTGGGAAGAAAACACAGCCAAAACTGCTTGTAACTTCTGGTAAGAATGTCGTAGAGACATGAAACAAAAACCTCTATGTAGGTCTCACTTAGACCTACATTTCATTAATTGACATCTAAACCGGAGCAGTTAGAAAAACTCTTTGTGCAACTTTTAATCAGAAGGGTTCAATCTCTTTCCTGTGCAAGTTTGAAGCCGACACAACTAACGCGCTCAGAGGAGATAATGTTAGAAAAGAGGTGACGGGTTTTTACAAAACACAAACTGTCACCTCAAACGTCACATACTTTCACCTCACACGTCGCATACTGTCACCTCACACGTCGCATACTGTCACCTCACACGTCGCATACTGTCACCTCACACGTCGCATACTGTCACCTCACACGTCGCATACTGTCACCTTACACGTCACCTCACACGTCACATACTGTCACCTCACACGTCACATACTGTCACCTCACACGTCACATACTGTCACCTCACACCTCACATACTGTCACCTCACACGTCGCATACTGTCACCTCACACGTCACCTCACACGTCACATACTGTCACCTCACACGTCACATACTGTCACCTCACACCTCACATACTGTCACCTCACACGTCACATACTGTCACCTCACACGTCACATACTGTCACCTCACACGTCACATACTGTCACCTCACAAGTCACATACTGTCACCTCACACGTCACATACTGTCACCTCACACGTCACATACTGTCACGTCACACGTCACATACTGTCACCTCACACGTCACATACTGTCACCTCACACGTCACATACTGTCACCTCACACGTCACATACTGTCACCTCACACGTCACATACCGTCACCTCACACGTCACATACCGTCACCTCACACGTCACATACTGTCACCTCACACGTCACATACTGTCACCTCACACGTCACATACTGTCACCTCACATACTGTCACCTCACATACTGTCACCTCACACGTCACATACGTATACACCCTCTGAGCAAGGGCAACGTTAGCTGTGATGCTAGCAGAGCCGTGCGAGTGGTAATATGAGAGAAAGAAGGTGCGAATGAAGGAAGAATTAATCCCCAATAAAAACAGCAGGGGGTCCATCGTCGGGCGGTGGTTTGGCTTCAAGTGGGAATATGTCAAACAGACAACCGTGATTTTTCAAGTGTGGGCCAAAAGCGTTTCTACAAAAAGTAGCATTATTGCTAATATGTAGCATAATTTGAAAAGTCACCTGCTAGAGAATGAAGAGTGCTTACTCCGCATGTCAACATCTCCATTTGGTGTCACACCATCAAAATGCAGAGGCAAACATTTCCAGATTAACACCATATGAAAAAAAACAGTCAACAACAGAATTTAGTAACGTCAGTATAGTAAGCTACCACATAGTGAAGGAAGAACACTATTTGATTTCCTATTATGCAGCTCATTTTTATTTGACACTTAAAATGTCTCTGACAATCTTTCAATTTATGTTTTGGAAATGACTTGAATGTTTGTGCCACTGCTTAATAACTGTTTAATAAATACAGTTTTGGTCATTTGAGAATTCCCTCTCTGCATGAAAGTTTAAAAGTAGCATATATGAATGCAGTATGAAGAAGAATGTTTGAATGTAGACACATAGAATCATCATACTGCTGTCATTATATGCATCAAGTGTTCATTCAAGGCTAAGGCCAAATATGGAGATATATATCGTGTATTGCGATATGGCCTAAAAATATGGAGATATTAAAAAAAGGCCATATCGCCCAGCTCTAGTGTGAGCTCACCTTGGAAGATTTGCCGTCTAAGCTGTCGTTACTGGTTGAAATTTCTTGATTTTGCTGCAAGAACGTCAACTAAAAAAAAAAAGAACTGTATTGTTAATATATGAAGAAGAACGCTGAGCGTGCAAAAAAAAGATCACAACAAACTTGTGGTGGTTGTGCTTCCTTGGACAGTTTAGGCGTCTTCTTGAACCTTCCCTTAAACACGCCTCCTTTTCCCTAGAATACATTAATAGATTATTTACAAGGAGCAATTCAACAAAGCCTTTAAAGTGATTACTATCTCAGAGACATGGATAGATACTAAAAAGGAACATGTTTTGATCAAGAAGAATATTAACTCAAATACATCAACACAACCAACAAGAATGGAGGAGGATTAAAGGTGTACGTGATGAAGAAACTCAACTACAAAGTGGGAAAAAACATTTGCTATTATTAATATTAGAGAATGTATAACCATTGTAATATTTGTTATGAAAACAGCAAACATTTATTGATCGGCTGTATATATAAAACACCTAAGTCAAGTAATAAAATTTTTGAGGACTGGATTAGTGTACCTCGCCTTCCGACCGATTGTATCTGAGATAGGCACCAGCACCCCCTGCAACCCCAAAGGGAATAAGCGGTAGAAAATGGATGGATGGATGGATGGACTGGATTAAGGCAATATTCACTGAATCATCCATCCATCCATTTACTACCGCTTGTCCCGTTAAGGGTCACAGGGGTGCTGGAGCATATCTCAGCTGCATTCGGGCGGGAGGCAATTTACACCCTAGACAAGTCGCCACCTCATCACAGGGCCAACACAGATAGACAGACAACATTCACACACTAGGGACCATTTAGTGTTGCCAATTAACCTATCCCCAGGTGCAAGTCTTTGGAGGTGGGAGGGGCCTATCCCCAGGTGCATGTCTTGGGAGGTGGGAGGGGCCTATCCCCAGGTGCATGTCTTGGGAGGTGGGAGGGGCCTCTCCCCAGGTGCATGTCTTTGGAGGTGGGAGGAAGTCTGAGTACCCGGAGGGAACCCACGCAGTCACGGAGAGAACATGTAAACTCCACACAGAAAGATCCCGAGCCCGGGATTGAACCCAGGACTACTCAGGACCTTCGTATTGTGAGGCAGACGCACTAACCCCCCCACCACCGTGCTGCCCCATGAACAACATGAACACCATATTTAAGAATGGTGCTAAGGATTACTTCTCAGATGGAAACGTAAAACTTTACAATATAAACAAAATAGTTTAAAGCTTTGTAAATATTGGACCAAATTTAGAGAAAAGGATTCCAGATCCCCAGTCACTTGAGTACTTAAATGACACTATAGGTAGAAATCCCAACTCGATGTTCCTCACGGATGTGACCGGAGGGAAAACAATCCAAATTGTGAATAATTTGGATTCTTCACAATTGAAATACTCTGTCAACACCGTGTATGGTGAGGATGATGTTCTGCTGACCTCAACTGCGGATGTTGTGGCTCGGTGGAGGGAATACTCTGGAGACCTCCTCAATCCAACCAACAAGTCTTCCTATGAGGAAGCAGTGCCTGGGGAATCTGTGGTGGACTCTCCTATTTCTGGGACTGAGGTTGCCTAAGTCGTTAAAAAGCTCCTCGATGGATGAGATCCGCTCGGAGTTCCTTGATTAAGGCTCTGGTTGTTGTGGGGCTGTCTTAGTTGACAAGATTCTGCAACATCGCGTAGACATCAAGGGCGGCACCTCTGGATTGGTAGACCGAGGTGGTGGTTCCTCTCTTTGAGAAGGGGAACTGGAGGGTATGTTCCAACTATCGTGGGCTCACACTCATCAGCCTTCCCGGTAAGGTCTATTCAGGTGTAATCAGATAGTCGAACCTCGGATTCATGAGGAACAGTGAAGTGAAGTGAGGTGAATTATATTTATAAAGCGCTTTACATAGTGAAACCCAATATCTAAGTTACATTTAAAACCACTGGGAGAAGGTGAATAAAGGGTCTTGCCCAAGGACCAAACGGCAGTGACGAGGATGGTGCAAGCGGGGATCGAACCTGCAACCCTTAAGTTGCTGGCACGGCCGCTCTACCAACCGAGCTATACCGTCCAGTGGGGTTTTTGTCCTGGTGGTGGAACTGTGGACCAGCTCTACACTCTGGGCAGGGTTCTTGAGGGTGCATGGGAGTTTGCCCAACCAGTCTACATGTGCTTTGTGGACTTGGAGAAGGCATTTGACCGTGTCCCCCGGGAAGTCCTGTGGGGAGTGCTCAGAGAGTATGGGGTATCGGACTGTCTGATTGTGGCGGTCCACTCCCTGTATGATCGTGTCAGAGCTTGGTCCGCATTGCCGGCAGTAAGTCGGACACGTTTCCAGTGAAGGTTGGACTCCGCCAAGGCTGTCCTTTGTCACCCATTCTGTTCATAACTTTTATGGACAGAATTTCTAGGCGCAGTCAAGGCGTTGAGGGGTTCCAGTTTGGTGACTGCAGGATTAGGTCTCTGATTTTTGCAGATGATGTGGTCCTGATGACTTCATCTGGCCAGGATCTTCAGCTCTCACTGGATCGGTTCGTAGCAGAGTGTGAAGCGACCGGGATGAGAATCAGCACCTCCAAGTCCGAGTCCATGGTTCTCGCTAGGAAAAGGGTGGAGTGCCATCTCCGGGTTGGGGAGGAGACCCTGCCCCAAGTGGAGGAGTTCAAGTACCTCGGAGTCTTGTTCACGAGTGAGGGAAGAGTGGATGGTGAGATCGACAGGCGGATCGGTGCGGCGTCTTCAGTAATGCAGACGCTGTATCGATCCGTTGTGGTGAAGAAGGAGCTGAGCCGGAAGGCAAAGCTCTCAATTTACCGCTCGATCTACGTTCCCATCCTCACCTATGGTCATGAGCTTTGGGTCATGACAGAAAGATCACAGGTACGAGCGGCCGAAAAGAGTTTACTCTGCCAGGTCGCGGGTCTCTCCCTTAGAGATAGGGTGAGAAGCTCTGCCATCCGGGAGGAACTCAAAGTAAAGCCGCTGCTCCTTCACATCGAGAGGAGCCAGATGAGGTGGTTCGGGCATCTGGTCAGGATGCCACCCGAACGCCTCCCGAGGGAGGTGTTTAGGGCACGTCCAACCGGTAGGAGGCCACGGGGAAGACCCAGGACACGTTGGGAAGACTATGTCTCCCGGCTGGCCTGGGAACGCCTCGGGATCCCCCGGGAAGAACTAGACGAAGTGGCTGGGGAGAGGGAAGTCTGGGCTTCCCTGCTTAGGCTGTTGCTCCCGTGACCTGACCCCGGAGAAGATGGATATATATGTGTGTGTGTGTGTGTGTGTGTGTGTGTATATATATATATATATATATATACACACACACACACATACACACACACAAAAACACAGACACAAATAAACACCACCAACAACAAAACAGATATTTGTAAACAAAAAGAATACACATCAACAAAAATATACAGATATTTATGAGCATAAAAAAGAAGACACAAAAATATTGAGCTCACCAAGGCAGTCTAATCAAGCGCCATATTTAGCACTTGTCAACAATATCCCAAAAGTTAAAATAGAAATGTAATTTTTAGGTGGGAAGGTCCATTTAAAACATTCAGAAAGTGTTTAGCTCAAGTACTGCTAACATGACAGCAATTTAATTCAGGTGTGTCCAAAGTGCGCCCCGGGGGCCATTTGCGGCCCGCAGCTAATTGTTTACCGGCCCCCCACACATTCTGGAAATGCTATTGCAAAAATGAAAAAGAACATCAAAAATATTGGAATGAGGTGAAATCTATCGAGAAAAAGTTGCAATGTTGACACAAAGCTGCCATGCAGGCTGTTTTTTTTTTTTTTTCGTCTTTATTTTACTATGTTAAAACCATATTTACCATGAATTGATTAACGTGGAACTTAAACAAGTTGAAAAACTAATTCGGGTGTTACCATTTAGTGGTCAATTATACGGAATATGTACTGTACTGTGCAATCTACTAATTAGAAGTTTCAATCAATCAATCATTTATTTTTTTGCCATTGCTCAAAAAAAAAGCAAAAAAATCTATGTAATGAATTATTTTCAAAGCTCCAATGACTTCAAATATCCATCCATCCATCCATCCATTTACTACCGCTTACTCCCTTTTGGGGTCGCGGGGGGCTCTGGCGCTTATCTCAGCTACAATCGGGCGGAAGGCGGGGTACACCCTGGACAAGTCGCCACCTCACCGCAGGGCCAACACAGATAGACAACATTCACACACTAGGGACCATTTAGTGTTGCCAATCAACCTATCCCCAGGTGCATGTCTTTGGAGGTGGGAGGGGCCTATCCCCAGGTGCATGTCTTTGGAGGTGGGAGGGGCCTATCCCCAGGTGCATGTCTTTGGAGGTGGGAGGGGCCTATCCCCAGGTATTCACTTTAAAATGTTTGATGTGGTAAATATTGCATATATTATGCTGTTGCCATATAAAAACAAAGTTGTCTTTGACAAAAGAGCATAAAACAAACAAAATAATAGTTTAAATGTAAAATTGACAGATATATCTGAAGTTGATCTCGTAACTTAAGTGTTGAAAGTTTTAAAAAAATACCTAATGATAATGTTTCACTTTCTGAGTGGGGCACCTTTCGGATTCCAAATATACTTAGTGGTATTTTATTTATCTTTTCACTGTGATTACTCAAAAATATTAAATAATCAAAATCAATGGTGTCCTGCATTATTGGTCTTTTGGGGCTCTAATTAATAAATACTGCATATTTCAGTTTGACTATGAAAAAAACAGTAGTTTTTGACAGAAATGCCATAAAACCTTTAATTTTTTTAAGTCGATAGAGATTTACTGTAAGCGTTAAATAAAAATAATAATAAAAATGTGACTTATTTTTAACATTTTAATAACTGAGCCCCTTTATGGTCCCCAGGACCCCTCAAGGTAAAATACATTTTAAAAATCCATATATTTTGTTACGGTTTGAAAATAAAACTATCAAAACTGCCCCGCATGTTTTCATGAGTCCGTGTGAGGCCCACAGTGGAAAAAGTTTGGACACCCCTGATTGAATTGATTAAAAACGACAAGAAATGTCGCCAATTATCACTCACGGCCACGTCTCCGCCATCACACTCCAAGTCCAGGTCTCCGTAGCGATCCTAGAGCGTCCAACACATTGTTGTCGAGTCAAATAAAGAACATTTCAAGCAGTTCATGACGTGTAATTAAGACAAGTCTCACCATGGCTTTCCTTTCAAAAGTACTTGGAGATTCTACTTCTCGACATTCCTTGCTTCCTTATTCCTGCCGTCCTTTTGGATCTTCGAGTGTGTGTGTCTGGAGGTTATGAGCTGGAAACTTCCGCCCAGTTTACTTGAGGGAGAAAAACAGGAGAACCTTCGCCAAGTTTCTAGTGACTTTTAAATCTTTGGAGGCCCAAAAACACACAAAACCTGTCAATCCAGTTCTGATGACCACACCTGCGCGCGCAGCCGATGCTCAGGAGGAATAGGAGGAGAAGGGGGCGTGGCCTGGCTCACCTAACTCCTCTCTGGAACGCCGTCTTTGCGTTGCGTTCAATGCTGCTCGGAGATATGCAAACTTCGAAAAAAAAATGATTTGACGGGCAGACAGAACTGTGAATGGATATTGTACTCAAGTAAGAGTACTGTTACTTTAGAGATGTATTACTCAAGTAACAGTAAGGAGTAGTCATCCAAATATTTATTTAAGTAAAAGTAAAAAGTATGTTTTGAAAAAACTACTCAAGTAACCTGTTCGTTTAATGACGGCAACAAGTAATGCACAAAAACATAAAAATAGCAATGAACAAATTCAGAGCCAGGAATATCTGTTAAGCAACTAAAACAATAATATACATAAAATAATATATATTTGGTTTTACACCGTATTGAAAAAAAAATTTGAAAATTAATTTTACCTTTGCAAGCTCATTATACTATTAGGCTAAGTGTTATATTCATAAATGTAAGTTTCTCAATACCCGACCTGTTTTTTGTGCCTTTAAAAAAGATTTAGAACTCTACATTAAAACACTCTACCTCTAACAAGCAAAAGCTGTGAAAACGATGATGCTGTGTTCCAAATTGAAGTTATTTACCAAGATTAAGTGAGCTTATGGCTTTGCACTTTCTTTTATATACCGTATTTCCTTGAGTTGCCGCCTGGGCGCTAATTAATTTAAAACCTCTTCTCACTCCTGCACTTACCAAAGGCATGCGGTAAAAGTAAGCATGCGCTAATTATTTTAAAACCTCTTCTCATTCCACCACTTACCAAAGGCATGCAGTAAAAATTTGAGTGTGATGTAAGCTTGGACCTTAAATCCTACTGAATAGCTCTTAATCTTCTTCCCTTTATGTGATTTCAAATTACCGGTATTGAAATCATCCTCGTCCATTTTGAAAATGATGACAGGGGAAGTGTCACTCGTGACGTCACCAGTTTGACCAGGCGGTAATACTAAGCATGCACTAATTATTTTGGGAAGCAGTAATTCAAGGCAGGCGCATACTATATGTCCTGCGGCAATTCAAGGAAATACGGTATACTAGTTACTATGGTAGTCTAATTAGTTGGCTGAGTCATACCAAAGACTATAAAAATGGGAGCCATTACCTCCCTGCTTGGCACTCAGCATCAAGGCTTGGAATTGGGGGTTAAATCACCAAAATGATTCCCAAGCGCAGCCACCGCCGCTGCTCACTGCTCCCCTCACCTCCCAGGGGGTGAACAAGGGTGATGGGTCAAATGCAGAGAATAATTTCACCACACCTAGTGTGTGTGTGACAATCACGGGTACTTTAACTTAACTTTACTCTAGTAATCTACATCACAGTCGGTCATATGAGGCACCAAGCAGTGTGGGTGGGGAGTGTTTCCACTGAGTGTTTCTAGAGCGGCCAGCCTGAAATGTGGGAGTCAGGGACAGACGAGAAAAGAGATTTTTTACAACGTTCTTAAGCATAGTGATATATTTTTTTTTACCCTTTGCGTTCATATTGCTGATTTTCCCCCAGGGATCAATAAAGTACTTTCTATTCTATTCCATTCTATATCTCACTGTGTTTTACATTTCGCTTGAGTGTAAAATATGTCGATTGGGGGAGGAGGGTTATATGTTGTCAATATTCAGTGTTTTATCGTTCATAGTTAATATTGTAAATCCCTCATTCTTTGCTTTCATGTACATTCTGGGTGTCTCATTCAGTAAAAGAAATACAAATTCCATTCTATTTTTAATGCGGTCTGTCATAACGCAGTCTATCAGACATAACTGTCAAGTTTTGTTTTAGTGTTCCCAAAAATTAGATATACCAGCCCCCAGACACATTTTTTTCTCTAAATTTGGCCCCTGAGTCAAAATAATTGCCCAGGCCTTGTGTAAATTAAAAAAAAGTGTACTTGGTAATCGAAATGTGTAATTTGAACATTTTCCTTTACCATTAAACTTGTCATGTTTTGTATTAAATTGTTCTACTTTATTATGTTTATATATTCATAGGTAAATATGTAATTTTACCATATTAACAAAAACAAATTCAAATATTCTATATTACTGTAAATTATACAAAGTCACACCTACACAGTAAAAAAAGCCTCATATTATTTCTAATTCAAGAACTAAAATACAAGTATAAAGTATCCACTTTGATTATCAGTGTATTGTTCTTAGTCTTATTTAATGTGTTTGTATTGTTAACACAAGAGTGTCGTTTTACCATGACTTGATTAACGTGGACCCCGACTTAAAACAAGTTGAAAAACTTATTGGGGTGTTACCATTTAGTGGTCAATTGTAGGTAATATGTACTGTACTGTGCAATCTACTAGTAAAAGTATCAATACAGAGGGTGAACACAAAGTGACATTTAAACTCATGCAAAAATGATATGAAAGATATATATATGCACACTAGGTCTGCATATCACATACTGTATGTACACTTTCAAGTGCTGATTAAAGTTATTTTTAAAAAGTCGCACATCTTAAAAAAAAAGATTTAATTTGTCAAAATTAGAGACTTATTGTAATTTGCAGCCACAAATTGAAGCGTAGACCAATTGCCAGTTTAAACATAATTTATTATCCAAGAAAAGGTTTATTGTGAACATAAACTTATTATATAACCCACATCTTAAGGATTTTTAATCAAGTACAGTAAAAAAGAATTCAGCGCACAAAAAAGAGCAAACTGATAGAAAGTGCATATTGTATACTTGCTTTGTAAACTAAAGGCACATGTCCTTCAACACCTAGCATAAGACATGTATTTGATTCATTTTACACATTAATAGTCTTTGGGGATGTGAGTGTCAAGATTTGATTCAGGTAATGAGCATTATTGCCTCCAGGAGAGGAAGTAAAGCTTCCCCAGTCCGTCACAGCAGACCAACTCCGAGGGCTTTCCTGGGTTGACCTCCATCATGAGCACCGGACCGCCACACACAAACATTCCCACCTGAAGGACAGCAAGGACAAATAAATGTTTGACCAAATGAGAGGAGACGCAGTGACGCGGACATACTTGTTTCTTGGTGCTTCTGTCCCACAGCTTCACTGTTCTGTCCATGGAGGCGGAGATGATGATGTCGTCCATGAGTCTCAGCACGCTGATCTTGTCATGGTGGGCCTGAGCGGGAAAACAACACCGCAGAGAAGAGGATTGAAAATGAGTAGATCCACAAAGTAAAAAGAAGCCGGGCTGCAAGAAATAAAGAAAACTGTTAATGTGAATGAAAACATGGCCAGCAGATGGCACTACACATGTGCACACATTAGAGATGCGAGGTTTGTGGTCTCATCCGCGGAGTCCGCGCATAAACCGTGGGTTTGGGCGGTTGACATGACGAAAAAATAGATTTTAATTAGATTCGGGCGGGTGGCAATTGAACCATCCGGAGACATTTGATATGAATGGTTCTGGGACCGGTATCCTTTGCCATTCACAGAGCCATTGAAGCCCAGGGTCATAAAGCGAAGAAGTCAATAGGAGACGCTAATATTTTCTTGAATGACTGCCGGCAGTCACCCAGATAATAATATTAGTGCGTGCTATGAAGCCATTGACATTGTCGCCTTCTACATCATACACAATCTGCTTGTCAGTCCAGCATCAGCGGCAACACCACACAACTGCAAGGCATTCTGGGTGACACAGAGTACAGTGATGGTTGTGATATAAACTATTTTAACACTCTTAGTAATATGCGCCACGCTGTGAAGCCACACCAATTAAGAACGACAAACACGTTTCAAGAGAACATCCTCATAGTAACACAACATAAGCAACACAACAAATACCCATAGTCCTTTGTATTCATGACACATCCTGACTATTTTATACACCCAGCTAGCAGATCATTTAGTGTTGCCAATAGACCTATCCCCAGGTGCATGTCTTTGGAGGTGGGAGGGGCCCATCCCCAGGTGCATGTCTTTGGAGGTGGGAGGGGCCTATCCCCAGGTGCAAGTCTTTGGAGGTGGGAGGGGCCTATCCCCTGGTGCATGTCTTTGGAGGTGGGAGGGGCCTATCCCCAGGTGCATGTCTTTGGAGGTGGGAGGGGCCTATCCCCAGGTGCATGTCTTTGGAGGTGGGAGGGGCCTATCCCCAGGTGCATGTCTTTGGAGGTGGGAGGGGCCTATCCCCAGGTGCAAATCTTTGGAGGTGGGAGGGGCCTATCCCCAGGTGCATGTCTTTGGAGGTGGGAGGGGCCTATCCCCAGGTGCATGTCTTTGGAGGTGGGAGGGGCCTATCCCCAGGTGCATGTCTTTGGAGGTGGGAGGGGCCTATCCCCAGGTGCATGTCTTTGGAGGTGGGAGGGGCCTATCCCCAGGTGCGTGTCTTTGGAGGTGGGAGGGGCCTATCCCCAGGTGCGTGTCTTTGGAGGTGGGAGGGGCCTATCCCCAGGTGCATGTCTTTGGAGGTGGGAGGGGCCTATCCCCAGGTGCGTGTCTTTGGAGGTGGGAGGGGCCTATCCCCAGGTGCATGTCTTTGGAGGTGGGAGGGGCCTATCCCCAGGTGCGTGTCTTTGGAGGTGGGAGGGGCCTACCCCCAGGTGCATGTCTTTGGAGGTGGGAGGGGCCTATCCCCAGGTGCATGTCTTTGGGAGGTGGGAGGGGCCTATCCCGAGGTGCATGTCTTTGGAGGTGGGAGGGGCCTATCCCCAGGTGCATGTCTTTGGAGGTGGGAGGAAGCCGGAGTACCCGGAGGGAACCCACGCATTCACGGGAGAACATGCAAACTCCACACAGAAAAATCCAGAGCAGGGGATTGAACTCAGGACTGCAGGACCTTCGTATTGTGAGGCAGACGCACTAACCCCTCTGCCACCGTGAAGCCTTGATTGCAATAATGTAAATTTGTTTGAACTATTAAAGGAAGCAAAACTATGACTTATTTTATCTTTGTGAAAACATTGGACACAGTGTGTTGTCCAGCTTATGAGATGCCATGCAAGTGTAAGTCACTGTGACACTATTTTATTATTTTTATAAATGTCTAATGATAATGTCAATGAGGGGTTTTTAATCACTGCTATGCTGAAATGATAACTAATATTGATACTGTTGTTGATAATATTCACTACTTTTGCTTTGTTCTGTGTGGTGTTTGTGTTTACTCTCAATTGTTCTGTTTATTGCAGTTCTGAGTGTTGCTGGCTCAGCTTTGCTTTTGGAATTGGATTGCATTGTTATGGTATTGCTGTGTCTTATTTTGTTGGATTGATAAAAACTTTATTTTGAAAAAAAAAAAAAAAAAAAAAGTTTTTTCTCAAAATGAGAATCGATTCTGAATCACACGTGAGAATCACGATTCAAATTCGAATTGATTTTTTCCCACACCCCTACTACTTAATGCATGTTTTTTGGTGAAAATGGAATTGAATCATGTAATAATAGGCTTTCAATCTAATGTTTGATACAAATTGTCTAGCTCGGTTGGTAGAGTGGCCGTGCCAGCAACTTGAGGGTTGCAGGTTCAATTCCCGCTTCCGCCATCCTAGTCACTGCCGTTGTGTCCTTGGGCAAGACACTTGACCCACCTGCTCCCAGTGCCACCCACACTGCTTTAAATGTAACTTAGATATTGGGTTTCACTATGTAAAGCGCTTTGAGTCACTAGAGAAAAGCGCTATATAAATATAATTCACTTCACTTCACTTCTTGCTGCGTCCGCTGTGACTGAGGAGCCAAAAGCTCGCTCTGGACATGTGACTGGAGAGATGGACCCGGTTGTGTGATTGACTACAGAAAGATGGACTCTGCCCGGTGATAAGTTTAGGAAAGTTCATATTTGTGCGGTGATTGGACGGCCTAAAGATGAAGTGGATGTCACAAATGGGGCAAATTACAAAATGGCTCATTTAGAGGAAGAATGAAGGAAGGAAAGATTGTTTCATAAAAATCTCTGCAATGCCTCCACAGATTGATTTACATTTTATGGGACTTCTACAGATCCCAAATACACAACAACTGGGGCGAAACAGATTTCTGACCAGGCTAGAACCCCCTCCCCATTTTACATTGTGTAAAATAAAAAAAAGTGCGCGCAGTTTTTTTTCAGATTGAATATAAATATGATTCAGTCTGGTCATTTTTTAGAATACATTTGTTAATTTTTCGCTTTTAATTATTTTAATATTTGAGCTTTCTGCTTTTTTCCCCCGATTCAAATCAGATTTCTTACAATTGTTTTATTTTTCAGTTTCAAATCTTTCTTTATAGATCCAAATCTTTTTTTTCCAGATTCAGACATTTGGCCCAAATTTTGCGTAGGCCGCGTGTCATCAGTTGAGAGGACCGCGAAATCATAAAAGGCAGTTTTGAGGGCATCTCACATCATGTTGCCTTCAGGGAGTGTAGGAAATAAATACATTCATCTCAACAGTTCATGAAGGCTCCACAATACATCCCAAAAACCGAAATACTGCTGCAATCAATTTAGTGTAAAAATTATACTGCAAGAAAACCCATTGTTGTTTTTTTTTTAACTTTTCCACTTTTTTTAGTCAGCCTTAAACATACCATGCCAGACCAAATAAAACCATCCATCCATTTTCTACAGCTTATTCCCTTTAGGGTCGCGGGGGGTGCCGGTGCCTATCTCAGCTACAATCGGGCGGAAGGCGGGGTACACCCTGGACAAGTCGCCACCTCAATGTCGCCAAATTCGCTATTATATACGACTTTGGGCTTGTTTTGTAACGTGACGTTCCACTTCCTGTATGATTAGATCAGTTTGCAGCAGAGAGAGTTAAAGTAGCAATGATTGTCACACACACACTAGGTGTGGTGAAATTTGTCTTCTGCATTTGACCCATCACCCTTGATCACCCCCTGGGAGGTGAGGGGAGCAGTGAGCAGCATTGATGGCCACGCCCGGGAATCATTTTTGGTGATTTAACTCCCAATTCCAAGCCTTGATGCTGAGTGCCAAGCAGGGAGGTAATGGGTCCCATTTTTATAGTCTTTGGTATGACTCAGCCAGGGTTTGAACTCACAACCTACCCATCTCAGGGCAGACACTCAAACCACTAGGCCACTGAGTAGCCACCTGGTTAAGAATCAGTACCTCTAAGACCCTGCCCCAAGTGGACGAGTCCAAGAGTACCTTGGGGTCTTGTTCAGGAGTGAGGGAAGAGCAGATTGTGAGATTGACAGTCGGATCGGTGCAGCGTCCCCAGTGATCCCGACTCTGGACTGGTCCGTTGTGGTGAAAAGGGAGCTAAGCCGGGAGGCAAAGCTCTCAATATACCGGTTAGTCTATGTTCCTGTCCTCACCTACAAGATCGCGCACACAAGTTGGCATAATGAGCTTCCTTCGTAGTGTGGTGAGGCTCTCCTTAGTGATAAGAGTGAAAAGCTCTGTCATTCTGGAGGGGCTCGGAGTAAAGTTGTTGTTCCTCCACATCAAAAGCAGCCAAATTAAGTTGGCTGGAGTCTCTGGTTAGGACACCCCCCAGACGCCTTTCTGGGGAGGAATTCAGGGCATGTCCGACCAATAGGAGGCCACGGGGAAGAACCAGGACGCGGTGTAGAGACTATGTCACCCAGGAAAGTATTGGGAGCCACCAGGCTACTGAACAAAGTAGCTGGGGAGCAGTTCCCGCGACCCAACCCCATAAGCGGAAGAAGACTGATCGATGAATGGATAAATCCCTAATTGTCTACTACCTCCCTACAATGAACAAAAACACAAGGTTTGCTTCTCACACTTTGCTTCCTGGTTGTCACAGAAGCCCAGCTCACCACAACTTATGACCGAGGAGACTAATCAGCATGAGAATGAGTGACAGTAAGTGGAGCAAATATGAGAAAAACAGAATATTGAATGAGAGAAGAGATGTTTACCATGTGGATTTAATTTAGCATGCCAATAATAATGAGACTTAAATGAGGCTAAAGCACATGGGACAACGAGACAAGACAAATTAATGAGATAAAAATCCATCACAGTTTTTTTTTTAAATGTTATTTTGTATTCACTGTGTTTTTAATTTAATGTTGCGCTGGTTTTGGTTTTATACACAGTACCTTTTGAAATAATGTTTGTTGAAAGCAACCTGATACATAAGCCCGCTAACCATTTTGCTAAGTTGTCTGTCATGATGCCAGACTCTTTCAGTTGATGACACGCTCCATCCTTAATTTGGGCCAATATATGAAAAAAGAAAAAAAAAGAATATTTGACTCTGAAAAATAAGTACCTGAAACTGAAAAAAATACTGAAGCTGTGAAAATGAGATTTGAATATGAAAAAAAGAAGCTTGAATATCAAAATGTAAGAAAGCGAAAAATGAAATAATTTGCCCAAAATAATTACCATAGTGAATCATAATTTCATTAAATCTGAAAAATAAATCAAACTTGATTTTATAGTTTTTAAGTTATTCGAGAGGGACAAGTGATAGGAAATGGAAGGAAAACTTTTTGCCCTATTTTATCTCCTTTAAATCTGACAATCTAGCGGTGAGGTGTCAGACTAAACAACATCCACAAAGTCTTACTCTCTATAGAGAAAAACAAAAGGAGGAGGGATGATGTCCTGAATCCCTTCATTGAAGACAATTTCAATGATTCCTCAAGTAAGGATGATTATGTGTGCATGTAAAACTACAGTATGATGACTTACAGGCTTCCTGCTGCTCCATGACGACACTTCCGGAGGCTGGTTGAACCACATGTTGCCGCGGACGTCACCACACACCACAAATTCTAAAAAAAAAAAAAAAAAAAATCACAGTCACAACACAACAAAAAAATTGGCTATTTTCTCGTCTGTTTCTTCTTTGCACCATTTTCCATAGTGACAGCTGTTATCAAGCCTTCTTTCTCCTTCTCAGCCTCCTTGTTGTTCTTCAGGGTCATGTTGCTGAAAGATGAACTGATGTTATTCTCTGGGCCCATGGCGAACTGAAAGAAGGAGAGGCGACAATCAATAAAAACATTGGAGAAAAGGTTTATGACATCAAAGTAGCAATGAAGAAGACTTTGGAAGGAGGTGTTAGTGTTGGTTTGGGGTCATGTCTTAGTGTCAACTGACGCTATTCTGAGCTACCGTAGAAGAATCAGCCTGTAGATTTTGAAGATATACGCACACACATATCATATCATATCATATCATATTATATCATATTATTCATTCATTCATTTTCTACCGCTTATTCCCTTTTGGGGTCGCGGGGGGCGCTGGCGCCTATCTCAGCTACTATCATATTATATTATATTATATTATATTATATATATATATATATATATATATATATATATATATATACACACACACACACACACACACACACACACACACACACACACACACACGTGTGTATAAACATATACATATATATATACACACATATATATATATATACATATTTACATGTATATATATATAAATATATTAGGGGTGTGGGAAAAAATAGTTTTGAATCGAATTGAATACGTTGAGCGATTCAGAATCTATTCTCTGTTTTTTAAAAATCGATTTTTTTTTTTAATCAATCCAACAAAACACTACACAGCAATACCATAACAATGCAATCCAATTCCAAAAGCAAACCTGAGCCAGCAACACTCAGAACTGCAATAAACAGAGCAATTGAGAGGAGACACAAACACCACACAGAACAAACCAAAAGTAGTGAAACAAAAAGGAATATTATCAACAACGGTATCAATGTTAGTTATAATTTCAGCATAGCATATACATATATACATATACACATATATATATATATACATATATATATATATATATACACACACACATACATATACATATATATATATATATATATACATACATATAAATATATATACACATACACATATATATATATATATACACACATACATATATATATAACATATATATATACACATACATATATATAACATATATATATACACACATACATATATATATATACACACATACATATATATAACATATATATATACACACATACATATATATATATACACACATACATATATATAACATATATATATACACATACATATATATATATACACACACACATACACACATACATATATATATACACACATACATATATATAACATATATATATACACATACATATATATATATATATATATAACATATATATATACATATAAATGTGTATATGTGCATGCACGCATGCGTCACTTCAAAATAAACCTTGACTGGACTTTATATAAAACTATTAGCAAGTTGAAAAAACATTTAAGAGCTTTCCTGGATGACATTCTGACCATAAAATTGCATTCGTGTCCAAATGCTGGAGTCTTTTTTCAAGTTAATTTAAATTACTGGTGTGCAAGAGAGTAGCAACCTGTAATTAATCCTGATTACCGGTAATCCACATATAAGAGTATGATTTATTTGATTAGTGAAGTGAATTATGTGAAGTGAATTATATTTATATAGCGCTTTTCTCAAGTGACTCAAAGCGCTTTACATAGTGAAACCCAATATCTAAGTTACATTTAAACCAATGTGGGTGGCACTGGGAGCAGGTGGGTAAAGTGTCTTGCCCAAGGACACAACGGCAGTGACTAGGATGGCACAAGTGGGAATCGAACCTGCAACCCTCAAGTTGCTGACACGGCCACTCTACCAACTGAGCTATGCCGCCCCATTACATTGTTTATCATTTGTCAGCACTAATAGTAAGTGCTTTGATTTCCTGTGATTCCAGTACATTTTTGCTTAGAGAAAATAAAAAATGAAAAAGAAACTAGCACTCGTCTCCTGAATAATGCGCACATTTTTGTCCTTCAATCGGGTTATGATGCACTGAGAAAAGGCTATTGTGTTACACGTCGTTTAAACTTTTAGCATCAACGACACCTATTTGTGTGACTGTGAATGTATGTATGAATGTATGTATGTATGTATGTATGCATGTATGTGTGTATGTATGTATGCATGTATGCGTGTATGTATGTATGCATGTATGTATGTATGTATGCATGTGTGTATAGTAAACGCATGCACGCATACATACTAAACTTTTAGCATCAACGACACCTATTTGTGTGACTGTGAAAGTATGTATGTATGTACGTATGTGTGTATGTATGTATGTATGTATGTACGTATGTGTGTACGTATGTATGTATGTATGTATGTATGTATGTATGTACGTACGTATGTGTGTAAGCATGCATGTGTGTATAGTATACGCATGCATGCATACATACTAAGGCGATATGCCGGTGCTATAGTTAATACCGGTATATTTTAAAAAGTGGTATATTTTTGAGACTATACTGCCATATCTGTAATTTTTTTTATGTTCCTGTATTACGGCCGTTTCATTTTCTCTGTGATTAATTGCGAAGCAGAAGGCATTCCTATTGGGCTCATCCTCGCCCCTTGTGTGTTTATTTACAGAGGCTTCTCTGATGACGGACTGTGACACATAAACTTCTTTTACAAATATGGCAGCACTGACCAGACTTCTCGGCACCCGAGTTATGCAATGCTTATTTGGCCATTGGTGAGTCACTACGGCTGTATTTACACATACAGCAATTTGCTTCAGAACCTAGATCTCTTCTTGTAGTGACTATCACTAATGTTAACTTCTGCTAGCTACTTAGCACAGAAGCTAAGGATAGCTCCTCTCAGCTGATTGCTTGGAGTGTCAAAAGTTAAAAGTGCTTCCTCCCATAGCCTGTGAGGACTAAGCTACTATGGCATAGTGACTGGGTGGCTGAAAAGTAGTTTTGAACTTAACAGCCAGCGGCTTTCACTACAATGTCTGAGTACAAACTCCATTTATCTCACACACAAGTATGAGGCTATAAACCCATCGATAATGATCAAAATGACACAAAACTGCTTTGACATAGTAACGGCAAACTTATTACTTTATAAGAATAAACAACATATTACGTTACTACTTACAACAAAATAATCAGAGTACTCAACACTGGTTGTATAGCCGTAAAACACTGAGGCAACCTTAAGCAATTAACACGTTTTTTTTTTTTTAAATTCCATCCATCCATTTTTACCGCTTGTCCCTCGCTATTATTTTTAATAGTATGAGTGAAACGGGGTGAGTAAAAAGGCTTACAGTGAATGAAAATAGAGCAGGAGAGCAGTGTTGGGATATCACATTCACATCTGTGCAGCAGTGGTTGCTGATGAAGAAGCAGACTCTTGCTTTGCCGGAGAGCCCCGGGTCTCGGTCCGCGCGGAGAAGTTGGAAGCCCTCCAGCTGAACCTCGCTGCCCGGGACACTCGCGCTCAGCCACGTTTCCGTGAAGCACAAAGCACAAGATGAGGAAAAGTCTTTGTTTGCCAAGTAAGGGTGTAAGTAATCCTCGCTTTCCTCTTCGGTGCAGTTTCCCTCTTTTGATCAAAGAATGGACGAAATCCGCAGCTGACGCTAAAATGACCTTAGGGGTGATTGATCTGATGTTTAGTAGCTCTTCGCGGGTGTAAGAGCACGCAAACGCACAATTTACGCACAAAAACTAACAAAACAGAGCGCATGATAGCACCGAGGCAGCCGTGATCGGCGCCATGATGATCAAAGTACATCTTTCCGCAAGAAGGCCTCCAGCCATGAAATTACTCCCACATTGTCACCTTTACAATGCCACAAACTTCAAAGTGCGATGTGGTGAGGGAGCTCTGTATTAAAGCCCCTAGCGCAGGGGTCGGGAACCTTTTTGGCTGACAGAGCCAAGAAGCCAAATATTTCAAAATGTATTTCCGTAAGAGCCATATAATATTTTTTCAACACTGAACACAACTAAACGCGTGCATTTTTAAGTAAGACCAACATTTCTAGAGTATAATAGGTCTCTTGTTCTTTGTAATAACAGTGTTATTCGAAAGCTAACTGTGGAGGGGGAGTGGCCTGCAGCGAAGCGGGGTGTTGCCACGATCAGCCTCGAAATCAGCAATAGGTGCGTAGATGGCCCACCTGGGCCTTGTTATCTAATCACCTGTCGCTCTGTTATAAGCAGCAGCCAGGAGGAGAGACGGGGTTGGGGCTGGAGCCAGAGCGCGAGCGAGAACGACAGAGAAAAAGACAATTGCTGGAAAGTAACAGAGACTTATTGAAAAATAAAACAATATTGTAACCCTGAAACAGACTCTCATGTCGGTGCTTGGGGGTCTGAGAAACCCCCAGGAGGGCAAGCCCCACACTAACCAATAATACATAAATAACTTCTTACCGTTAACGCAACTTCTTGAACAGGTGCGGTAGGAAAAGGATGGATGGATTAAAAATGCATGAGAATGTTTTATATTTTGAACATTATTTTCAACACTGTGATTACAAGTGGAATTATTCATTACTTATCGTGTTAAGCAAAGTCAGCTCAGATTTTTCCGAGAGCCAGATGCAGTCATCAAAAGAGCCACATCTGGCTCTAGAGCCATAGGTTCCCTACCCCTGTCCTAGCGGGTTACATGAGTAGTGTTACGAATGAAATGGGGCCCTAAAACAAAATCATGTTTAGGGCTACAAAAAGCACAAAGGAGAAGCACATTTCGTACTGCGATCAAGTCGAAATGCATAAATAAATGGTGCTAATATTATGCAGGGTTTAAAGCTGGTATCATATTGCTTGGACGTCTACTCACGATGAAGCCGATGTTGATCTCTCCGTTATCCTCGCCTACCAGCCACATGCTTTTGTCGTCATTTTGGATTATTCCCAGAACTCCCACGCGCTGGTTCCAGCTGCATCAAGACACGCACACACTAGATGTACTTGTGTAGAAGAAAACAAACCACAACCACCCTGATTACCTGTGGATTGTCTTTTCCCACTCTGAATCTTCACCACAGGTGACATCAAATAGCAAGCCGGTGCTGGACACGGCCATGATGACGGAGCAGTACCCAAGGCGAACTACTTGCTGGGACACCGTGTATGAGGACATCTTGACCAGACTGAAACACACACAAAAAATGTCAGGCATTTTCATTTTTTACATCAATGCTAAATTCAGCATTATTTGATTCGTTGTCTATCACGCTAGGGCAGTGGTTCTCAAATGGGGTACTTGAAGGTATGCCAAGGGGTACGTGAGACTTTTTTAAATATTCTAAAAATAGCAACAATTCAAAAATCCTTTATAAATATATTTATTGAATAATACTTCAACAAAATATGAATGTAAGTTCATAAAGTGTGAAAAGAAATACAACAATGCAATATTCAGTGTTGACAGCTAGATTTTTTGTGGACATGTTCCATAAATATTGATGTGAAAGATTTCTTTTTTTGTGAAGAAATTTTTATAAGTAAGTTGATGAATCCAGATGGATCTCTATTACAATCCCCAAAGAGGGCACTTTAAGTTGATGATTACTTCTATGTGGAGAAATCTGCATTTAGAATTGAATCACTTGTTTATTTTTCAACAAGCTTTTTCCAAATAGTTCAAGACCACTACAATTGAGCAATATTTTGCACTGTTATACAATTTAATAAATCAGAAACTGATGACATTGTGCTGTATTTTACTTCTTTATCTCTTTTTTTCAACCAAAAATGCTTTGCTCTGATTAGGGGGTACTTGAATTAAAACAATGTTCACTGAAAAAAGGTTGAGAACCACTGCGCTAGGAGACAGATCTGCAAAGTATCTCTGACTGCTTTGCAATGGGCACATTACTGTCACCTACAGGACAGGAGTGGGACAGTACCCCCCCCCTGGAAGGCACTATAATTTTTCAACACAGACTGCAATCTAGTGAGGGAAATTCTTGCTTGTTTTTGTCATTCACCTGCCAGCGCTGTGCTTTTGATTCCACACCACCTTCCACACGTCCACACATGAGCCGATGTAGCCAACAGCGAAGCAGCCATTAGGCATGGAGCAGATGGCTGTCACGCTGCAGTCTGAAGCCTTCAAATTATTAGGAAGAAAAATACGTAATGTGAGCGTGATCACAGCATTGTGCCAGGTGTGTTCTTACCTGCTTGTGTCCGACCACGTGCACGTCCTGCCACAACTCCAGCAGGCCCGACTCGTAGCCGACAAGCAGCATGTGGTCCGACTGGGAGAAGCACAAAGCGCTGACCGTGCCTCGTAAACTAGGCTGATGCTCTGCACAGGAAACAAAGGAGCTTGTAAACGAAAGCATGATAGAATTTTCCCATATTGCATTACGGAATAAAATTTGACTAATGAAAAGATCTATATCTGAAACCAATACGTTTTTCTTTTTTGGTGTAAACAGTCTCGCGATTCCAATATTGCTGCTTCAGTACATCGCAGTTTTTTAGGGAAATTTTTTTCTAAACTAACAATTTCAAGCATAAAATGGCTCAATAAACTAAATACTTCAATACTACAATAGTATTTGCCACTGGAGACCAAACCAATTAGATCACACTGTTCAGTATCACCAACACTGATTGGTTCAACATCAGGTAGCATATTGGATTAAAAGAGGCGACAAAAAGGGTGTTATTTCATCATTATGCTTAAAACATTTATTTAGATGGTTGTAAACTGTTTTTTGATGCTCTCTCTATGAAAATATTTGATTTAGAATTAATGATTCCTACTTCACTGAAATTAATTTATCCAGGCTAGTCCGCAATCAATCAATCAACAGGAGGGTGGACTGCAAACCAAAAACAAAAATGTAGATATGCCGCCCTGTGGCGTTGACCCATACAGCCTACATATTGCATAATGCATAACACTTTCAAAAACAATGATTAAAACTGGGGAAAATAATGAGTATGATAGTGATACAATATCAATAATAAAATAATTTTCCTTCATGAAAATTATTAAAATAATTAAGCCAGTCTAAAAATATGGCAGAGACAGTACAATATTTTGAGATTACTTATTAAGTATTAATTTATTATAAAGATGAGAAATATGTTTTTTTAAATTGTAAAAAAGCAATACTGTAACATGCAATACAAAAGTTGAGTATAATGGCGATTAGTTTACCTGTTTCCCACGTCCAGCTTCGCAAGGAGCAATCTTCAGAAACGGTGAGGAAGTGTGGTGTGTTCTCCTCCCGAACGATGCTGCAAACCGCGCCGCTGTGACCCTGGAAGGTGTTGATGTGTTCCATCTGCTCTCCCGCAGGTAGAGAAAGACAAAGAATCTTTCAATAGAAGAAATGCCATCTTAAAAGAATGTAGATGTGTCAGCATTTACTGCCGAAAGGACATTCAATTTACTTTAAATGAATGTCAGACCTGTAACGGTTTCCAGAAATTTGCAGTTCCATCCTGGGATGTTGTAAGAATGGTGAGGTCTTCTGCATCCACTTCTTTGTTTTTGTCTGGAAACAGTTTGAGAATAAATGGTTCTGATTAGGGATTTTTTTTACTTTTGATTAGTTACCGATATTGTAAGCTTGAATATTGTCCAATGCAGATATTAATTTGATCCGATACTAACAGGAATCATACATAGTTTTACTATATTTTTAGTGTGGAATGTTAGTTAAAGTTAAACAGAGAACAATTTAAAACCCTAACCTATTTATTAATCAAACGTCTGGAATGGACTTATGCAGTCTTTAAGTTGAAGTGAAGTGTTACGTTTTTGTTGACACCTAGTTACCACAATAAGTCATTAAGTTAAGCTCATGACGCAGTAAGTTAAATGATTGATTCGGACACGTTTGTTACTGGATACTTTCTAATATGATTCTGCTTTGGACACTTTGTATGTAAGTAATATGCAACTATAATTGTTTGATACTTACCGTATTTTCCGCACTATAAGGCGCACCTTCAATGAATGGCCTATTTTAAAACTGTTTTCATATATAAGGCGCATAGAATAGATGCTACAGTAGAGGCTGGGGTTACGTTATGCATCCTTTAGATGGAGCTGCGCTAAAGGGAATGTCAACAAAACAGTCAGATAGGTCAGTGAAACTTTATTAATAGTTTACAAACCAGCGTTCTGACGACTCCATTCACTCCCAAAATGAACAAACAGAAGTTTTATTATTTTCCCCGATTCAATAAACAGGTAAAAAACAGTCTGATACTGCTACGGTAAATCAAACGTTAGTGCAATCACAACATAGTAACACTGGAAATAGTGCAAAGCAATAATGTATCAATAACTCAACGTTGCTCAAAGGATAATGTCACACAACACAACACACAAAATAAACATGTAAAGTTCACTTTATTAAGTTATTCCTCTCCCACCAATCCTTCAAATTCTTCTTCAGTGTTCGAATCAAACAGTTGGGCGAATACGGCATCCAACATCGTCAAAGTCGTCATTAAAGGAGTCAGTGTCGCTGCTGTTGATGTTAAATTCTCTCGCTGCTGCTCTATTCCCGTCTTCTACTGTGTGATTGATCGCCTTGAGTTTAAACTCTGCGTCGTAAGCGTGTCTCTTAAAAGGAGACATTTTGGGGTCTTTCCATAAACACACAGAAAGGGCACGCCTCGCGCAGTCATATATCCCAGCATGCACCGCGCGCTTCTTTTACGGAGGAAAATGAAGTCGACAGCTGCTTATCGTAGTTCCAAGACCTGTTGTGGCTCAATATTGGTCCATATATAAGGCGCACTGGATTATAAGGCGCACTGTCAGCTTTTGAGAACATTTTAGGTGCGCCTTACAGTGTGGAAAATACGGTAATAATATTGACAAAAATGTGCTGTTTTGACTGCAATATTCTTCAATTAGAGACAATTATTACATATGTCTAGCTTGAGTGGTATTGTGTCCTGGGCTGTTGTTTCCTAGGAGCCCACCATTTTTATCTATTGTTAAAGACTTGACTAAAATACAAAAAAAGATTAACCTTGTGTCCAGCATTGTACAAGTAAACATGCTGCAAGACTGCATGTATTGGAGCTTATATCAAATATTTTAAATGCAATAATCCTTGTTTTTTGCTGACTGATATCAGACATCGGTGTCGGATCAGAACACCCCTACTTAGGATATAAAACGGGTCATCACTGGATTTAGTTGGAGGTTTACCTGTGTTAGTCACGACAGAGCAGCTGTGAATGCGTCCATTGTGGGCCGGAATGTGACAGACTTCCACACATGTCTCCCACTTCCACACGTGCAGGTTGCCGTCTGCGCAGCCGGCCGCCACATATGGCCCCTGTAAGCAGGCGGAGGATAGACCATCAGAGGCAGACAGGAACGCCACTTAGGGTTACAGCTATCCATTATTTTAGTAATAGAGTAATCTATTGATTCATTGGTTCAATTAATCGATTAATTAAATAAAACACACTTTTAAAACTCAATGTGACGTTTTGGGAAAAAAGTTTAAACAGGGATTTTTCTAATGCCCCTTGTACTTCTTGTTATAAATTCACATAACATTGAAATGGTACTTTTACTATAATCAGTTACATTAAAAAAAACAAGTTAAAAAGTACAAAACCCAAACCCCCCCACAAACACACATACATAAAGAGCACAATTAGCTAACACACACACCGCACAATGACCTAACGTTACCCTAAAAGTTAATTAGCCTTCACCTCAGGGGTTTTTTCTAGAACGTCATCTAAAACGTTGACTGGGAGATGTTTATTATAATTTGGGGAGAGTCCGTTGCTCATCTGCTAAACACCTATCTGCTCGACTCTGAAGCGCTCACTACATGCGCTCTGAATACCCACTGCTGAGTGGTTGTTACCGCTCTGAATACGCACTGCTGATTGGCTGTTACTGCTATATATGTAACCAATCAGATGGTTGTGTGGGTGGGACAATGCTGGGTGCTGTGTAGGAGACAGAGACAGAGCCAGAACGGAGCGGAGCAGCTTGTTAAGACTTTAGCTTAGGTGGCTACTTCATATATTCGTGTGGAAACTCGTTCGGTACACCTCCGAACCAAACCGGAAGCCCACCACCGAAATTGTTCAATACAAATACACCTACCGTTACACTCCTACAAAATACATATCAATACTTTTTTTCCTAATCAAACTAATCGAATAATCGTTGCAGCTAGGGGTGTAACGGTACGTGTATTTGTATTGAACCGTTTCGGTACGGGGGTTTTGGGTCGGCACGCGGGCGTACCGAACGAGTTTAGAAGCAGAAGTCTTCACAAGCTGCTCTGCTTTCTGCCTCTGTGGCTCTGTCTCAGCAGCAAGCATTGTCCCGCCCACACAACCATCTGATTGGTTACATACAAAGCCAATCAGCGGTGCGTATTCAGAGCGATGTAACAGCCAATCAGCAGTGCGTATTCGACTTCAGAACGATGTGGTCAATGCTTTAGCGTCGAGCAGAAATATTCGTTTAGCAGGGGAGGAGTGCACTCTACCCAAATTATACTAAACACTTCCCAGTCACAACTATTACAAACATCACTATGAGCCCGTTGACCTTCTAGAAACTTAAACTGCAGCTCAGCTCGCTCACAGTATATGCTTGAGGTGAGGGCTAAATAGCTTTTAGCGTTAACGTTAGCTCCTTTTGCTGTGCGTGCGTGTGCGTGTTTTAGGGGCAGCAAAGCCCTGTCTGTCTGTTATTTCATTGAACTCCACTGTGTTTAGGGATAAATAGTCTCTTCTATTGCAATTGTACTATTTTTTCAGCTTTAGTTACATGAATCATTAGTAATGTAGCAGCCTAGTTTTGAATAGCAGGTTCCCTGCTATCACATGTTGATAAAAATACAACATTTTCATAATAAAAGTCAACTACAGGCTTCCCAAATGCTGTATTAAATTAAGGATGATGAGTTGACATTAAACAGTTTCAAAGGAAACTGTTTAATGTTGCACTTTTTATATGTAGAAGAAAGGTTTTTTCATTTTATTTAATCAAAGCAACAACTTGAGGCAGTTTAATGTGGATTAACGTGGGTAGAATTATTATAGTGTTCCCAATGTTAAAAGGATAAAGCCATTGTTTACAAACTTGGTAAATAAATAACCAAAAAAATGTATATTTTGTTGTTTTCTTACTGTACCGAAAATGAACCGAACCGTGACCTGTAAACCAAGGTACGTACCGAACCGAAATTTTTGTGTACCGTTACACCCCTAGTTGCAGCCCTTATGGCAATGTTGGTCCATGTGAAACAGCTTCTTACCTGACAGCAGACAGAAGTGAACGGACTCTTCCAAGTGATTACTTGAAGATGACGACCGGTTTCAACATCCCATAAACAAAGTCTGCAATCAGCGGAAGAGCTTATCTGGAAACACAAATTTAAGTCAGTAATATGACATTCCATTTGTTGTTGGTGGAAGAAACAACAGTACTTTCATGTATTTCTTTGTAGCAGCATATGTGTAGAATATGTCAAGGCCCACACTTTAGATCCCTGTGTCCTAAGCCAATGGAGGGAAATGACATGAAAATAAGTTTAGATACCCACCACACAGTCTGGAGTCCAAACACAGCCAGTGATCCAGTCTCGATGGAAGGCGGGGAGCACTTTGGAAACAACAGGAGGATCCGAGGTGATGTCTGACACGACCAGACCCTGGATACCACATTTGATTTAAGCTCGTCATTTTTACATTAAAATTTGGACATACTTGAAATAAAAAAACGACTGACACAAATTCCTGCTTGTATATTTTTACATTTGTAAAAACTGTACAGGTGGTCCCCAGGTTACGAGCTCCAAATTTTAGAGTGTGATGTAAGTTTAGTTTAGTTTAGTTTATAAGGATCCCCTATAGTCTACACTGCAGTGGAGACTATTGTTCCTGGGGTCGTTGACTTTTAGTGTAAATCGATTCATAGCTAAATGAACACCAAAATCATTCACACTGTACACAAAACACTTGATTTACATATAAAATACAGTAATAAAAAGAAGAAATATAATTAGTTACTTTATTCCTGAAGTCTTTAAATTGATCTCAACTCTGTACACTGCTGCTGGAATTTTAATTTTCCTGAAGGAACTCTCCTGAAGGAATCAATAAAGTACTATCTATCTATCTGTCATGTGGAAAAGCCGTGGGTCCTGACGGTGTGAACCCCAGGGTGCTCGAACCCTGCGCCCCACAGCTATGTGGTGGGCTCCAGCACATCTTCAACATGAGCCTTAGACTGCAGAAAGTCCCCACACTGTGGAAAACCTCATGCGTGGTCCCCATCCCCAAGTGCACGCGACCCAGCACGTCAAAGGACTACAGGTCGGTGGCGCTAACCTCCAATATCACGAATACCATGGAGAGGTTGGTCCTGGAACAACTCCGCCCTACAGTCAAGCCCCACCTGGACCCACTCCAATTCGCCTACCAGCCATGACTGGGAGTGGAGGACGCAGTTATCTACCTGCTGAACCCAGCCCACATCCACCTGGACAAGCCTGCAAGCAGTGTGAGGGTCATGTTTTTTGACTTCTCCAGTGCTTTCAATACTATACGGCCTGGGCTACTGGGTGTGAAGTTGGAGAAGAGGCAGGTGGAGGCCCCCTTAATGTCCTGGGTTGTAGATGACCTGACTGACAGACCACGGTACGTGCGACTGCAGGACTGTGTGTCTGACAGCCTGGTCAGCAACACCGGGGCCCCGCAGGGTACAGTCCTCTCCCCCTTCCTCTTCACCATTTACACCACCCATTTCCACTATCAGTCAGAGTCCTGCCACCTTCAGAAGTTTTCTGAAGACTCTGCGATAGTGGGGTGTATTGAGGATGGCGATGATGAGGAATACAGGGCACTGGTGGAGGACTTTGTCACATGGTGTGGAAAGAACCACCGCCAGCTCAATGTGACGAAGACCAAGGAGCTGGTTGTGGACCTGGGAAGGAGGAGGAGTACTCCGGCGACCCCTGTTTCCATCAGGGGGGTGGATGTGGACATGGTTGAGGATTATAAACACCTGGGAGTACACCTGGACAACAAGCTGAATGGGTCAAAACACGCTGAGGCACTCTACAAGAAGGGACAGAGCCGCCTCTACTTCCTCAGGAGGCTAGGATCCTTCAACGTCTGTACAAAGATGTTGAAGATGTTCTACGAGTCAGTGGTGGCGAGCACTTTCTTGTATGTTGGGGCAGCGGGCTGAGAGTGAGGGACACAAACAGACTGGACAAGTTGGTAGAGAAGGCCAGTAACGTGGTGGGAGTGGAGCTGGACTCTCTGGCGGTGGTGTCAAAGAGGAGAAGTCCAGCAAAACTCCTAGCAATTATGGACAACACCTCCCACCCACTACACTCGGACCTTGCGGAGAGAATGAGCATGTTCAGTGGAAGGCTCAGACTCCCAAAATGTAACACGGAACCACACAGGAGGTCCTTCATACCGACAGCCATCAGACTGTATAATGCATATGTTCCTTGCCTGTACTTAAATGTAGAATATATGTAGAAAATATTTATATTATTCATATATTATATATATATAATACATGTCATATATTATTTATTATTATTTATTGTGAGCGAACTGTGGTGCTGAATTTCCCCCGGGGATCAATAAAGTACTTTCTATTCTATTCTATTCTATATGACACCACTGCACTGCTTAGTTATTTATTTCATAGGAGCAGATCCTTTCACATGTTAAAAATACCATCTTTATCCTTCAAGAGGGTCGTGACATTGAACCAAAACATGCAAGCAATGTTGATTTCTACACTTTCTCAACATTTTACAATATCTCATTTCATTTCACTTTCTAGATAGTACCTACCTAGCTAGTACCGTTTTTTTTTGCACGGTCTTAATGGGGTCATATTTTTTTCTACGGTTAAAATACTTCCTTGTAGTTTACTTAACATGTGGACTGGACTCTCACATTATTAACTGTACCCACTCGGCATCCATTGCCCCGGTCAAACTTTTAAAGTTTTTTTCTTACCGTGATGTGGGATCTGAGCCGAGGATGTCGTTGTGGCTTGTGCAGCCCTTTGAGACACTTGTGATTAAGGGCTGTATAAATAAACTTTGACTGAATAATGATGTAATGGTGGTTCTTTGGTCAAAATTTTTCATAGATTATGTTTTACGGACAGTTTTCACGCTGCTTTCCTACCGTCTCTTCAGAATGTGTCGATTTGTGGACGGGTCTTATTTACATAGCTTTACTTCGACTGTCTTCTCCTTTCCCACTTTGTTGTAGATTTTCAAACTATATGCTAATTTGTAGTAGAAATGGCAACAGCGAACAATGCATGTGCATTAACGAGACAGTCTGTCCCACAACAAGAGGATATAAGAGAAAAAAATGTGTTTATTGACTACAGCGCAGACTAAACTAACAGGTGCGCACAAGGTACCATACTTAGATAGTCCGCTAACATCACATGGCAAAAAAAGTCACACAGGGAGCAAATATCTCTCCAATGCTTCCATGGTTAGATTAACATTTTTGGGATTTATGCAGATCCCAAGTACAAAAACTGGTACAGTTTCTTACCAAAAGGTAAGAAAAAAATAGTTTTTCATTATAGGGCCCCTACAATTATTTATGAGAGTGCGTATGTAACCACAAAACTTTGTGACACAGAACGGCGTACAATGAGGACCACCCGAACCTGCAGTTTCATATTTCTTTGTTTTCTTTAAAGTATCTTACTTTGCTACATTTGACATGTTATCACCATAGATTAGATTTCTTTCTCATTGCAGGTTGTACAACAAACTTTGAACAATCGTACTAGCAGAAATCTGAACGATTATAACTAAATATAAATATATTGTATATGTTTATTTCTGTGGAAAAAAAAAAGAAATACTGTAAGACACGGTAAACAAGAACACAGAAGTAAAAAAATTGCACTCGGAAAGAGAAGTGTATGCTAGACTATTATTTGCATAAAGAAAGACGTATTTTACTTTGATATTCCAACTAAATTGTAGCTTCACTAACGAACACCTGTTTTGCAGTTAGGTGGCCCCCAAACATCTTAAATCACTTCCTTTTTCCACTTCTATCTCAGTACATTTTTAAAGACCTGTACTTTTACTTCTACATTTTTCTTTGCAATATTCTATGTTTTCCCCAACTATTGAAGCTGAAATGTCCTTACTTTGTCTTTTCCACCAGAAAGCAGCCGTCCACCATCAGGGCTGAAGGCCAAACAGGTGACACCCTTGCTGTGGCCCTTGAGAATGGCAGCCGGCTTTATATCAGACTCGGGGTTGTCTGTTAGCTCGCTCAGCAGCCACAGGAAAACCGTGCAATCATCTGCTCAACACAGAGTCAAATTTAGTCATCTCTGTGTGGACACAGGCATGTCCTGTTTGGTGTCGTCTTACCCGAAGCAGTCGCCAGGTAAGTGGAGCTTTGCGCTACCGCCCGGACGATGTCCATTTGCGGTGCAAACATTCCTGTCATCTCCATGCCGGTCAGCTCCCCATCCTTCCCAAATGTTTTTTTCCACAATCTCAAACGCTTGTCATAGCCGGTGGACAGCAGCAGCTCGGGGTCCAACCACAGCAGAGACGGAACGGACAAGTGCACAAGATTGTTGACCCAGATCCTCTCACCTGGAAGTTAACAGGAAGATAGCTTAACTAAAAATAATGCTAGGTGTGTGTTGCCGCACTTTCATGTGCATTTTTTTATTCTCACTCCCCACCAAATCAGAATAGCGGTGTCCACAAAAACACATTCGCAGTCTGTCAAGCACTTGCCAACCCACAACTCCTAGCTGTAAAACCACAACAAAGTCTCTTACTATCACAATATTATTTTATGCTATTCTATTCCTTTAGCGGTTTGTGTGCTCCAGCGCGTCATCCCACCTGAGCTGATGCAGAAGAGTTTAAATCCGTCGTTATGGTAGCCCACTGCGACGTAGTCCCCTTTGACTGCCGCGCACAGAGCGCCGGGCACCGAGGAGGTGGCGCACTTGACTTTCTTGTGAGGAGGCTCCTGCTCACACTGGAGAAATACAAAGAAATTACGCCACAGGTTATATTTACGTGAACTGCTGTAACTGACAATTTGTACATGGTACATACTCACATGTGTTTTATACTTACATGTTGTGTTTTGTAAATAATCTATGCAAGCCATAAACTCTGCTGTTCTAAATGTGTTTTTAAGAAGGTACATGTCGGAGTCAGTTGGTGACGAACCCCAAGATGCAGAGAAGGAGGCAGGCATGGAGTGAGAAAACATAATCTAATTTAAAACACTAAGACAAAAAACAAACAAAAAGCGCGCACGTGGGCGGATAACAAACAAAAAAAACCTAGCGTGGAAGCTAGCAGGTATCGAGCAAGAAACAGAAGTCATACTTATAATATGAAAAAAAACTTGGAAGCAGGGAACAAAAGACAATGAGCTACAAACCACTATCAAATATAGCTTACCGCAACGCTGCATTGACACCATATGATACGACACGACACGACAGGTAGCAACGACAACAGCGACAATAATCCAGCACTGACTGGAGGAACAAAGCAGGTAAAATAGGAGCAGGCTGATTGACAGTCCAGGTGTGTCCAGGTGCCAATCAGCCGCAGCTGAGGGGAAAACAGCGCACAGGGAAAAAAACAGAAAACAGAAAAAATAAGAGCGCTGACAGGAACTAAAAACAGGAAATACCAAACACACAGAGGAAAAACTAAAACACAAACAAACTGTCAATGGCAAGCCTGACAGTACATAATTACAGTATACTTCAATTAAATAAGTGTCAGAGGTGTATTGGAATACTGTAATGGAAGTGTGTTAGACATATAGGCTGAAATGCAAACAGTTTAAAAGTGCTTTTAAAAAGCCCTACTAGAAGTGCACAGTTTTTTGAATCCGTAGTTTTAATGTTAATGAGCGGTGTTTGTGTTTTTTACAAGCGCTAATGTGTACTTTTTTGTTTGATTTACATGTACACAATAACTCTGCACTTGTCCAGTGTAAAAGATGACATATACCACATACAACAAATAAACACTGGGTACGGAGGACACAAACTATTGAAACACTAGCATGGCTTTGTAAATTACATGCTAACATTAGACTCACATTTTACACATTTTAACATCATGCTACGTTAGCATATTCGTTGAAGAAAAACAAAATGATAAAACTTACAGCTCCGAAGTCTGTAGCTGACTGATTTTATTCAACTATATATGCACATATATATATATATATATATATATATATATATATATATATATATATAATGTGTAGCAAAGCCTGGCATATTTATGGGGCAGGCTTATCTAGATAGGGACGTGTGAGAGGTAGTTTCATGTCGATAAGGAAGTTGGTTTTCCTTTTCCTTAATGATGTCATGAAAAGTTGCAACTGACAAAGCAAGCATGTGAGCCACGTATTGCTGTTTGGTTGGATTGTCCGGCTCTCGTCCCGTCCAATAAATATGCGAGGTGGTCAAGCTCGCTCTGTTCTCAATAGGTACTAAGTGCCATTCAGCTTTTCTCTAAGGAAAAATGCCCTATGCTTAGTGATGTTTTGTTATGCTTTTCAGCTGTACGAATCGTTGCAATGGCAAAAAGGATAAACGTTTCTTCAGAGTTCCTCCAGAGATAATAAAAAAAGGGCAAAAGAGTGCAAGATTAGAAAAAATAAATAAAAATGAAGCAATAAGCAGCACACACTCGTCCAAGAGAGCAGAGTTGAAGAATGCATGAGTTTGTAGAGATCACTTTGTTAAAGGTTTGTTTGACACACTTTTAACGTTTATTATTTTCCATTTAAGTATTATCCTGATATTATACGTATTTACTAAACACGTTTGCTACGAGTGTTTCGAAAAGCACAAATTCGGCGAGTCTAAAAGAAAGCAAAAGTGAGCAAAACCTAAAAAAAGTAAAGCTGTTACCAAAGGCAACAATCAGAAATGAAGCTTTCAGCACATACTCATAAAGACGGGAAAAACACGCTACTTATAAACGGCGAGTGCAAAAGCAACAAACATGGCATCTTAGACGCCAATTGAAATCATGAAATGCAAACTTACCCGCGCAAAAACAAATGCATATTTATCTGGGAGAGTCTTGATACCATTCTGCTTGACCCACCCACACACAAAGAAGTTGTTGATCTCCATTCTTTTTCAACTTTCCAACTGTATTGTTGTGTAGAATGGCGCCTGGACCACAATAATTCGATATGTCCGGGAATGACTGGACAAATCTTTTATTGATGAAGTATAGGGAAAGATTCCATTGCATCGTTGGATTTTTTTGCTCGTATCTGCCTTTTGAAGGAAGATTTAAGCCTCTTTTGTACTCAGTTTGTGCGCTGCTTGACTTTTTGGCTTGGTTGACCAAGCCAAGAAGTCACGCGACGGAATAGAATGGCATGTATGTTGTCTGTGTCTGCACTGCGATGAGGTGGCGACTTCTCCTGGGTGTACCCCGCCTTCCGCCCGAATGCAGCTGAGATAGGCTCCAGCACCCCCCACGATTCCGAAAGGGACAAGTGGTAGAAAATGGATGAATGGATTGGGGGACCTTTTAAGGGGTCATATTATGATGTTTTAAATACATTTAAAACACTTCCTTGTGGCCTACACAACATGCAATGGTGTTTCATTGGTTAAAAATGTTCATAGGTTTTTGTTTTACAGACCATCTTCAAACTGCTCTCTGATCGTCTCTTCAGGATGTACCGTGTTGTGGGTGGTCTTATTTACGTGCCTCCACTTCGACAGAGTCTTTTCCCCACCCGTTTTTCGCCCTTCCAAATCGAGTCATTTGACAGACGTAAGTTCCAACTATATGGTACTTTGTATTAAAAATGGCAACAGTGGTGGTGCATATGCATGTATGAGCCAGTCTGCCCCACAACAAGATGATAGAGAAAAAGAAGGAACCCTTTGACTGGAACGTTGGACTACAAAGACGGACTAGTGCAAAACTCTTTGGGTGAACCACTACCATATAAGGAGATATCTGCTAACGTCACATGTTCAAAAAACGTCAAAAGTACACAATTACAACAAACCTTTTGGCAATGAGAGCCAACGCGAAAATGTGCCAATGGGCCGTGGGTCTAACGGAGCGATTTTAATTTTAATCAAACACGTTCACATGAAATTTGTCAAAATAAACTTACTTGATCCTTTTTTAAAACAGCCACTGAGCGTCCAAGTCCACCAGACCACAGCTGCAGCTGTTTAACATAACAAGAACATAAATCTTTTTTATGTACAGTATTTGCAAGTTGACTAAAGTTATGCCTGTGTTAGTCGCCCACCTTGTAATCAGAGCCGGCGGTCAGCAGAAAACGGCCCTCATCCAGAAAGGTGAGGGCGTCCACGGTGCCGGCATGAGCCTGGAAACATCCCACACAGCAGAAGGGGTCCACAGACCACACGCGCACCTCGCCAGACACGGAACCGGAGCACAGCATGCCATAGGACGGCGTAAAGGAGAGGCTGCGCACAGAGTGTCGGTGGCCACTCAGCAACTGTTGGAATAGAAAGTCATAAACAAGGCTGCAGATTGATGGGTGGTGTGTTAGCTCGTTAGCAGGATTACTAAAAAATCAATGTGCAGACCTGTTCACATTTTGGTGAGGATGCGGATAAAGATGTTCACACAGGAAATTATTATGAATCACAAGATTTTGTCCATACCTTAGAATAAAAATGGTACAGTTCTGCCCACCTCGATAGGGCTGCAGCAAATTATATTTATATTGTGAATTATATAAATACAGCACTTTTTCTCTAGAGATGCATAGCGCTTTACATTATCTAAATCTTTTAGCTATTATATTTAAGCCACTATGGGTGGCACTAGGAACAAGGAGGCTAAAGTGTCTTGCAACAGCAGTGACGGGGATGGAAGAAGGTGGAATCGAACCTGGAACCCTCAAGTTGTTGGCCCCGCCACTCTACCAACTGAGCCACGCCGCCTGGGAGTCAACTTCCACCCTGAACTGGAACAGCTGTTCTTGTTTCCTTTCATGTCTTATTTTTCTAAACGTGTCACACATCTTCAAGCCTTAGTGGATGTCATAGTGCTCTTAAAGGGCATAGTTCGCTGTTAATCCCTTCGCATCGTACCGTTTGGGTTGTATCCTGAAGCCAGTGCCATACGACGACTTTCCCGTCCCAACGGCCGGCAGCAAGCAAGCGGTCCTCTGGGTCAAAGGTCACACAGTTTAAAGGGCTGCTGCTGGGAAGAGCTGCCACCTCGTGGCCTTTTGTTGAAGACCACACCTAAAAGGTAGTTAATCACTTTGTTAATCGAGATACTTGACTAGCAAGGTTATTAAGCAACTCACCTTCAGTGTCAAGTCCAGGGACGCCGTGGCGAGGTGCTTTTCATCTGAGGTTATGTCACTGGCTGTGATCACATTAGTGTGGCCCTTAAGTGCCGTACTGCAAAAGGGAAGAAGGGATGTCATCAAAAAAAGACGACGTTGGTTTGAGAGGTCAGGTCCACGCTCACCGGAATCCACTCTCAGAGTCCCAGATCTCGATTTGGCCATCGAACGAGGTTGTAGCAACACGCCGGTCCTTCAGGACCACGCAGGTGGAGATTCCGTCACAGCTGCTGACTAAAGACTTCACTTGCTGTGACACAGGAAGTACCCAAAAATAAGAGCTACATTACAGATAAGAAAGATTATTGAGAAAGTAGAGAACATATTAAGTTTTGGCATGTTTGTACCTGTCCCGTGTTTGTGTTGATGAAATGCAGAGTTCCCTGTCCAGTACCAACCACCATCTCCCCATCGGAGCTCATCGCCAAGCAGGTGGGCTTCGACATGAAGGTGGACATCAGCTGACTGCGACATACCAAACAATATTGCTTGTAAACGTCAGGCTCAGAGCCGTGCATAGAGAGAGTTTGGACAGCTTGTTTTCAAAGTTGGAACCAACAGAGTATCTGCAGGTTCCAACAAATCAAATTTAAGACAAGTTAATTTTAAGACTTTAAGACCATAACGAATATAATTTAAGACCATTTCATATCCATTTGGACAAAAAAGTACAAAGACATAAAACAAAATCGGAGGGCAAGAATGAATTGTAAGTATATTAATTAATTCAGTGTTCTTTCACATGACTCCTGTTCAGGAAGAACAATGGTTTTCGTCCTGGTGGTGGAACTGTGGACCAGCTCTATACTCTCGGCAGGGTTCTTGAGGGTGCACGGGAGTTTGCCCAACCAGTCTACATGTGCTTTGTGGACTTAGAGAAGGCATTTGTCCTGTGGGGAGTGCTCAGAGAGTATGGGGTATCGGACTGTCTGATTGTGGCGGTCCACTCCCTGTATGATCAGTGTCAGAGCTTGGTCCGCATTGCCAGTAGTAAGTCGGACACATTTCCAGTGAGGGTTGGACTCCGCCAAGGCTGTCCTTTGTCACCCATTCTGTTCATAACTTTTATGGACAGAATTTCTAGGCGCAGTCAAGGCGTTGAGGGGTTCTAGTTTGGTGGCCGCAGGATTAAGTCTCTGCTTTTTGCAGATGATGTGGTCCTGATGGCTTCATCTGGCCGGGATCTTCAGCTCTCACTGGATCGTTTCGCAGCCGAGTGTGAAGCGACCGGGATGAGAATCAGCACCTCCAAGTCCGAGTCCATGGTTCTCGCCCGGAAAAGGGTGGAGTGCCACCTCCGGGTTGGGGAGGAGACCCTGCCCCAAGTGGAGGAGTTCAAGTACCTAGGAGTCTTGTTCACGAGTGGGGGAAGAGTGGATCGTGAGATCGACAGGCGGATCGGTGCGGCGTCTTCTGTAATGCGGACGATGTATCGAGCCGTTGTGGTTAAGAAGGAGCTGAGCCGGAAGGCAATGCTCTCACTCTACCGGTCGATCTACATTCCCATCCTCACCTATGGTCATGAGCTTTGGATTGTGACCGAAAGGATAAGATCACGGGTACAAGCGGCCAAATGAGTTTCCTCCGCCGTGTGGCGGGGCTCTCCCTTAGAGATAGGGTGAGAAGCTCTGCCATCCGGGAGGAACTCAAAGTAAAGCCACTGCTCCTCCACATGGAGAGGAGCCAGATGAGGTGGTTCGGGTATCTGGTCAGGATGCCACCCGAACTTCTCCCTAGGGAGGTGTTTAGGGCACGTCCAACCAGTAGGAGCCCACGGGGAAGACCCAGGACAGGTTGGGAAGACTATGTCTCCCGGCTGGCCTGGGAACGCCTCGGGATCCCCCGGGAAGAGCTGGACGAAGTGGCTGGGGAGAGAAAAGTCTGGGCTTCCCTGCTTAGACTGCTGCCCCCGCGACCCAACCTCGGATAAGCGGAAGAAGATGGATGGATGGTTCTTTCACATTGGAAAACAAAAGGGTTAAATCAACTCAATACACCAGAAGACTATTGTAAACTAATTGAAAAAAATATTTGAAAACATCATGAAAGCCATTTACCAAATTTGCTACAGCGCAGTGTGCTTCGTATCGAGTGTTTTCATGTAACGACAAGCCTCAGCAATGGTAGAGGAAAGCACAACAATATATTGTCTGTGAAAGGCATTGTTAGCATCACTGCTAAAGCTACATGATTACTTTTTGCAGGGTTTTAGCGGCTGTCAGAATTGAGCAAACAAATTTGCTCAGCTCATTTTGTATCTGGTATGTTTTAATGTCTTTTTACCTGTTTATGAGTTTTTTTTAAAACCTATTGCTAATAAACAAGGACTAGTTTTTATTTGAGTATTACAAGATGACATTCGCACATCTTCCTTGCTTTCCTCACCCAACCATAAACTGAGTGCAAATACTAAACAGACAACCTTTATAGATTTTAATGTCAGTTGCTGTATAAACTTGGAGAAAAGATAGGCATGAACAGCTGACCTGTAATCATAGGAATGAATAATAGAAAACATATGAAAATTATGTTTTTTTTTGTTGTTGTTTTTAAGTTTGATTGCTGTGAGTACACAACTACCACAGAGAATATAGAATAGAATAGATCTTTGTCATTGTACAACAAAATTGTATACAAACTAATTTAGTGCAAAATCCTACATAAAAACATAAGAACATAGATAAATAGATAAAAATAGCAAGCATACAGCTCACATGCACAGTCATTATTGTCATCTTGTGTTCAGCTCTCGGGAAAAACGTGTTCTTAAATCGGTTTGTCCGGCATTTTATTGTCCTGTATCTCCTGTATGAGGGCATCACTTCAAAAAGTTTATGTCCAGGGTGAGATGGGTCCTTTAAGATGTTTTGGGCCTTTTTGAGGCACCTGGCAGTGTACAGTTCATGGAGGGAGGGGAGAGAGCAGCCAGTGATCTTCATGGCAGCTTTTATGACCCTCTGAAGTGCATTTCTCTCTGCCACCGTGCAGCTGGCGTACCACACACATGCAGTATGTCAGCACACTCTCTATTGAGCAGCGATAGAAGGACACAAGCAGTTTTTGAGACGGATTGTTCTTTTTGAGGAGTCTCAGAAAGTGAAGTCTTTGCTGTGCCTTTTTGATGGTCACTGAGGTGTTCATACTCCACCACAGGTCTTCCTCGATCTGGATGCCCAGGAACCTGAAGTTAGAAACCCTTTCCACATAGTCCCTATTGATGTACAGTGGTTGGATGTTTACTGTTTTTTTCTTCCGGAAACCTATGATCCGCTCCTTCGTGTTAGTTGTGTTAAGGACCAGGTTGTTTTCCCTGCACCACCCAGTCAGCCGCTCCACTTCATTTCTGTAGGCAGACTCATCCCTCTCAGAAATGAGTCCAACTACTGTGGTGTCGTCTGCAAATGTAATGGTGGTATTGCTGGCATGAGCAGGGGTGTGGTGATGAGTGTAGAGTAGGGGGCTTAGCACGCAGCCCTGGGGGGAGCCGGTGCTGATGCTGAGAGGTAGAAGCCTACTCTCACCCTCTGAGAGCGATTTGTCAGGAAGTCCAGGATCCAGTGGCAGATGGAGGAAGACAGTCCAAGCCCCGTCAGTTTGGGCACCAGTCTGTGGTGGGGGATGGTGTTGAACGCAGAGCTAAAATCAACAAAAAGTAGCCTTGCATAGCTCCCCTGCTGCTCTAGGTGGCTCAGAGCAGTGTGGAGGGCTGTTGCGATAGCATCCTCTGTAGATCTGTTGGCCCTGTACGCAAACTGGTAGCATGATCTTACTGTATGTAATAGTATGATCTCACTGGTAAACATGATCTCCTTCAGCAAATAGTGCCACTTTACCCACATAACACTCCATTGGGGGGTTAAGTTGATCCTTGTAGAGTTGTGCAAGTGCAGCAGCTTTTGACAGCCTTATCCTGGATTTTTTACTTTTACATTATCATTCCATTCCATTCACTTTCACTGCAATGTTTCCATACGCTTCCCTCCTCGATCGCTCCAGATCCGGGTCCTAAAAACTTAATAAGTTTCCATTCATCGGCTTCAAACATGCAATAAATTGATCGTTCAAGAGCCACAAATCGTTGAATTTGCACTTACACATTTTATGCAAGTAATTTGGCTTTGTTGTGGGCTTTCATTAAGTTTTCTCTGATGCTACGCTAAACTGTAACGACACACGGCTGCGCATGCAGGGCACACTTTGTGGTGCACGATTAATTATGACCGGGCAGCACAGGTAGCCCTCTTTAGTCTTGTAGTTAACATCATAGCGTCCTCAAAAATCTAAACATTTAAAAACAAGCCTAAAGTTTATGCATTCTTTAAATACAAGGAATGAAAATAGAATTTTAAGAACTTTTTGAAATTGTACTTAAAACCTTTTATAATATTTTAGAGGGATTAGAATGAATCTCACCTGGACATGAGACATCTGGGTAGGTAATCTGACAAGTTGGGATACATTGACAGCCAATTTAGGACCTGGAACTGACGAGAACGACACGAAAAGCGCTTGTTCCAACCTGCCCTCCCACCTCGTTTCTTCCCGAGGTTTAGGAGTTATTCTTCACCTAAATGTGAATATATGAACATCACAGCCGTTGGCATCCTAATGACAACCTAAACTTGCGCAGAAAGTGATGTTTTGATATTTTTTTAAATCTCTCATAAAGTCTGCAGTGAGCAGAAATCAGTGCTGGAGAAAAAAAAAAGAAGCAAAACTTGTGGTGCGTTTTTAAAATGGCTAAAATGATATTACATGATATTATGAATGTGCCTGTTACTATTTTACCTATATATTTACATCATCTATATATGGATATTTTTTAGGGACTCTATAGGCAAAATTGAAAGGCTCCCATAGACTATTGTAAGCGGACTTTTCATCAAAATCTAATTAATATTTAAAATGCATTAAAAAAAAAATCCATCCATCGTCATGTCTTTCATATCAATTGTGAAAGATAGGCAAAACTCCCAAAAAAGTGCAGTTCCTCTTTAAGAACTTTTATGACTCCGTGGATACCCTGGACCAGGGGTAGGGAACCCATGGCTCTAGAGCCAGATGTGGCTCTTTTGATGGCTCTCAGATACATCTGAGCTGACATTGCTTAACACGGTGAGTAATGAATAATTCCGCTGGTAATCACAGTGTCAAAAATAACGTTCAAAATATAAAACATTCTCATGCATTTTAGTCCATCCATCTGGTTTCTACCGCACCGGTTCAAAAAGTCGCATTTATGGTTTGAAGTATTTTATTTATTTTTAGTTAGCCTCAGAATAACAATGTTATTAAAAAGAATAAGAGACTTATTATACTCTAAAAATGTTGGTCTTTCTTAAAAATGCACGCATATAGTTGAATTCAGTGTAAAAAAAATAATTATATGGCTCTCACGGAAATACTTTTAAAAACATTTGGCTTGTATGGCTCTCTCAGCCAAAAAGGTTCCCGACCCCTGGCCTGGACCAAACATGGCACCCTTTAGTCACGTCAGGACTTTTTGATCAATAATTAAAGTAGCAATGATTGTCACACACACACACTAGGTGTGGTGAAATGTGTCCTCTGCATTTGACCCATCACCTTGTTCACCCCCTGGGAGGTGAGGGGAGCAGTGAGCAGCAGCGGTGCCGTGCCCGGGAATCATTTATGGTGATTTAACCCCCGATTCCAACCCTTGATGCTGAGTGCTAAGCAGGGAGGCAATGGGTCCCATTTTTTTTGTAGTCTCTGGTATGACTCGGCCGGGGTTTGAACTCCCAACCTACCCATCTCAGGGCGGACACTAACCACTGAGTAGGCCGAGGAGATTGTCTGGCCATACTGTCTCTGACTGATCAAAAGCCATGAGCATGTCACCTCTTAGATAACTAAGTGCATACCTGCTCTCCTTAAATAAATGGTTGTTGAGCCACTCCACTGCTCGCACGGTCCCGCTGCCCATGAGGTCTTGGGCCCAGGCATGGGCGGGGGTATTTGAGGGCTCGTTGAGGGCCTGCTGGATGAAGAGCGTCGGCCAGGAGGCGAGCACGGTCGCGTGGCGCTGCAGGAAATCTTGACAGTCCTTCAAAGCGTCCGGCAAGTCACCTAGGGGCAGAGAACAGAAGTCAGCAAAGAGACTGTCAATCAAGATCATGAAGCTGTTGGCATGTGGGCACTTATTCAATTCATAAAAACTTGCGTTGATCATCAATGACTTACCAAGCATGTTGTAAATGTCCATCAGGTGGTGCAGCAGGTTGTGGCGTACATGAGCGTATAGGAAATAATAGCTGGAGAGGAGTGATCGGAGCGCCTCCTGCTTGCCACTTTGTATCTAAGCAGGAATACATTCAAACATCAATATACAGCTTGACCAAAAAACATGAATCCAGCATGAAGTGAGTGGACGTTTAGGTTCTAATACTTTTAAAATGTTTGGTACACAGAATATGAGAGCTGTATCAAAATAGTCTGCCTTGTTCACTTTTAATCTATTATTGGAAAATTGTGTGTATAATTGTGGTTGTAGTTGTGTACAGCGTCAATCAAATACAAAACCCAAAACCAGTAAAGTTGGCATGTTGTGTAAATTGTAAATACAATTATTTTCAACCTATATTCAAATTGAATAGACTGCAAAGATAAGATACTTAACGTTCGAACTGGAAAACTTTATTTTTTGCAAATATTAGCTCATTTGGAATTTGATGCCTGCAACATGTTTCAAAAAAGCTGGCACAAGTGGCAAAAAAAACTGAGAGTTGAGAAATGCTCATCAAACACTTATTTAGAGCATCCCACAGGTGAACAGGTGGGTGTCATGATTGGGTATAAAAGCAGCTTCCATGAAATGCTCAGTCATTCACAAACAAGGATAGGGCGAGGGTCACCACTTCGTGAACATATGCGTAAGCAAATTTTTTAAGAACAACTTTTCTCAACCATCTCTTGCAAGGAATTTAGAGATTTCACCATCTACGGTCCATAAAATCATCAAAAGGTTCAGAGAGTCTGGAGAAATCACTGCAGAACCAACATTGAATGCCGTTACCTTCGATTCCCTCAGGCGGTACCACATCATAAAACAACATCAGTGTGTAAAGGATATCGCCACATGGGCTCAGGAACACTTCAGAAAACCACTGTCAGTAACTACAGTTTGTCGCTACATCTGTAAGTGCAAGTTAAAACTCTACTATGCAGAGCCAAAGCTACTTATCAACAACACCCAGAAATGCCACCCGCTTCGGTGGGCCCCAGCTTATCTCAGCTGGACTGATGCAGTGTGGAATTAAGTGTTCTGTGGTCTGACGAGTCCACATTTCAAATTTTTTGGGGAAACTGTGTACGATATGTCCTCCAGAACAAAGACGATAAGAACCATCCAGATTGTTATAGGCGCAAAGTTCAAAAGCGAGCATCTGTGATGGTATGGGAGTGCATTAGTGCCCAAGGCATGGGTAATTCACACATCTGTGAAGGCACCATTAATGCTGAAAAGTAAATACAGGTTTTTGAGCAACATATGTTGCCATCGAAGCAACGTTATCATGGAAGCCCCTGCTTATTTCAGCAAGACAATGCCAAGTCACATGTTCGGGTACTAGACTGGCCTGCCTGTAGTCCAGACCGGTCTCCCATTGAAAATGTGTGGCGCATTATGAAGCCTAAAATACCACAACAAACACCAAGCAATCAAGCAAGAATGGGAAAAAATTCCACCTGGAAAGCTTCAAAATTTGGTCTCCTCAGTTCCCAAAGGTTTACTGAGTGTTGGTAAAAGCAAAGGCCATGTAACACAGTGGTAAAAATGCCCCTGTGCCAGCTTTTTGCAATGGGTTGCTGCCATTAAATTTTGAGTTGATGATTATTTGCAAAATAAAATTATTTTTCTCAGTTCGAACATTAAATATTTTGTCTTTGCAGTCTATTCAATTGGTTATAAGTTGAAAAGGATTTGCAAAGTATTGTGTTCTGTTTTTATAGACGAATTACACAAAGTGCCAACATCACTGGTTTTGTTTTTTGTATGCCGAGAGCCGGTCCTATTGTTAAGGTTACCTTATTAAGACGCATAAGAGAAGGCAAAATATTAGCAACTACATAATGTAAATGTTCTGATGTAACACTTGTGTGGCATTCCTACTAAAAATAGATGTACTTTCACATCCAGAAAACAGCATACACAAGTAAATATTTGGATGTCTTAGAGTGTTTGCACGCACAAATCCAAGCCCATTACTTGGAATCAGCCACAGACACCCGCCAAGACCACACCCCCTTATACATGTGCAAATTATATTGAAAGTAGCCATGTGCTTAGCTCAGCATGGTCTAACCAATAAAGTCATTAGGAGGTGCTTGTTTCTCATGTTTTGACAAAGACAAAGCGATTTTCAGCCTTACATTTTCATTTCTCAGACAACTGAACAAAAGCGGGGAAAAAAGAGAAATGGTTGTGTCAGGAAGAAAGTGGAGAAAAAGGTAGATGTGCGTGGCAAAAACTGATTTGGGGACATCAGTGCTGCACACCGTTTGAAAAGATAGTCGCTACAGTGATACCTCAAATTTTACAGGTGATGGGTGACTGATTACTCACAATATAAGTTGTGTAATTTACAAGAAAATGTGTTTATATAGTAGCCTGCTCACATGAGCCAGATTAAATAGAATAGAATAGAAGAGAAAGTACTTTATGGATCCCTGGTGGAAATTCAGCAAGTTTAATGTTACATTTTTCAGTGTTGAAATTAAATGTTGCAGAGCCCGAACATGAGAGTGATGGTAAGGTTTGGGCGGGGCAAATTAATAAGTGAGTAGTAAATGTTGGCACTTTTTCACGTGAACTGTTACCCAGCATCAACTCCATGTGTTGCTTAAGTATCCACAGCTTGTAGAAATGTGCATATGGCAGCTATGGAGTTGGCGTGAGGCAGTGCACATTAGCACATCAAACTCAGTCTTCATACATTTCACTTTTGCTGTGAAAAAAATTGTTAAATGAGTGCCGTCCTCAGACTGATTGATGTGCCCATCAGAGATATACGAACAATTACACCCCCCAACATTTTTATCATTAACCATCTGGAATGGACTTATACTGTCTTTAAGCTAAAGTGGAGTGATAATTATTTAGTAAATTAAGCACATGATACATTAGGTTGAATGATGTGGACCCATTTGTAACTGAATACATTCTAAAATGTTTCTGTCTTAGAGACTTTGTAATTGTATGTTTAAGTAATATGCAAGTATAATTATTTGATTCTTTCTTACATTGACAAATGTGGTGCTTTGATGTTCAATTGAGGACACTTACGTATGACTAGCTTGTGAGCTATAGTGTGCTTAAGGGTTGTGTAGCTGCTAGTTATAGTAGCCTGTAGTCTACCAGCATTACCTTTTGTAACAGACTTCACTAAAATACAAGAAAAGAGCAAACTTGTGTACGTATTGGAGGACTTTTAGATGTTAACTGTCTGTCCAGCTTTGCACAAGTAAACACGCTGCAAGACTGCTTGTATCGGAGCATACACTGTACAAGAGATTATACATGCACGCTGATAATTGTGTTTTTTTAATATCTGACTGATATCCAATATCCATATTGGATCGAGATAACCCAACTCCCAATGTTTTGATTAATAACTCCAGAAGACGGCAGTAGCTGAAATGAAAGTATCATTCATGAGTGGGGTTATCTAACTCTACATGTGCTTTAAAATGTTGCTATGGCTATTCTGCTGTTGGAGTGAAATGCCATGAACTGCTTACTGTACTCAGCAATTTGCTCCATACCTTAATTACAAACAATAAAATAACATGTACTATGAGTTGGCTTGTTGCGTGTGAGCTACTAACACTGTGTGTGTGTAATTGAAAAGTGGTGCAGACCACCTTATTTAAATTAGGATTTTGCATGCATTCCGGTCTTTTAGCGCAGAGACACTTGTTAATTTTCTGCACATTCATGTGATTATGCTCCTACTTGTGTATTAGGTGCTGAACAAGCAACACACATCTATACTCTGTAACACTTCCTCTGAATCGCAATCTCAACAACAGAAACATATGCACACCAACACTTAATTCTGTGTGCAAGGCTGTGGATCGCATTACCAGCACGTCTGGAGTGACTCAAATGCAAGAAAATGCATAATGAAAGACACATTTTCCTGTAGGATATATTATAGTAACATATTTCCTAAATTAAAAAAACAAGATTAAAAAACTGCCCACAAATACCAAAACACATCAACCAAATTAATTTTAATCAGTCCCTTAAGTAACCCAGCAGCTCTAAAATTATAAAAGAAAATTGCTGAATTGACAATGTGTCTAATAATTTTTATTTCAGTCAGTCCAAATACGTTGAAACGCACACATAGAACGGAGGATTTTTTGTCCATCGTCTGTCTTTGTAGCACGAGCACCTCTTTTCTTACAGTCGTGTGCGTCCGTCTCAGAGAGCATGTCATTTTCACAGCTAAATAATACGCAAAATAGAGCTCCCGAAAAGGTGATGAGTGTTGATAAATCACATTGCGCGTGCTGTTTAATATATTAGCATCTTCAAGTATTGTGGTCGTTTTGATGATCAGCATGTAATCTGCATATTAATGAAGGCAGGAACGCTAAAAAAATTGCACTCCTTACTCTGCTCACTTAACAGACAATCTACTTTGCACACATCTAATAGATCAGCTTTACAAGTGCTATCACGTTTGCACGTGTTTTAGTACATGCAACCCTTTAGTAAAAAAGGCCCTTAAAAATGACAATAAGGTTAAAAGGAGCAAGACGTTTCTCTCCACGTTCTCATTGTCTGAATCACTACAAATGTTTAAAATATAGATACATTATGAGTATGTAACCTTTTCAATTAATATCTGGCAATAACTACACCATTTGCAGTATTCAGAATTCACTTCAGCTGTGTGTGTTTGTTTGGAGGATAACCAACCAGACTAGCAGACAAGTGCTGAATGGCGTCGACCTCGCAGTGAAGAAAGGTGTCAGTGCCCTGAGCGTCTGCCAGCACCCAAAGGTGACCTGCGGGACGAGCAATAAAGAGTAAATCTCGGCAACAATGATAACTTTAGCAGCAAACACAAGAGTTACCTGCCAACACCAGATGAGCTCTTCTTGTGTCGTCTTCTGTTGGCAAGAGAAAGTCTTTGAAGGCTTTCTTCACGAGCAGGTTGGACGAAGACAGCAGGTCGTCAGTGTTGCGGCAGTTAGACGGACTCATCAGGCTGCAAAAGATGCAGTTAATTTTTTTCTCCAGCTTTGCTTGGTACCACCGCCACACACAGAAGCAGGAGATGAAACATTATGTTTATTGGTTGATCATTTCAGGACAAAGAAGAAGAACGTTTACTTTCACTAGGGTCAGATTGCGCTAAGCCCAGCAAAAAAAACTTCCTGTTTGTGTCGGATTGTAGTAATGAGGTGTATTACTGCTGCCTGCAGGACTGCAATGGAACAGTATTGCCTGGTACAATAATGAAATAAAGGTCTACATTACGGTTTCTTTTTAGGATGAATGTTTCAATGCACAGGCGCGACAGTGGACAGGGTTTAGATACATTGTTGTGAGATGTTCACCTTCGCAAGCTCTGCACAATGCGGGTAAAGGTGGCCATGGGAATGCGTCCTTTGGGCATCTTGCACAGACGCAGAACTTCCTGCCACGTGCACTCTTCTTTGAGCGAGCATAGGTCATTGCACGTGCTCAGTAGCAAGTAGAAGTCTCGCTCCCTCAGGCCTGAAGTAGGAGAAGGAAACAGGTGAAGCCAGTACATATGCTAGTTTAGACTAGTACACCCAAAAGGATAAAGCTTGGGTGTTCATCATACCCATGGCACTGACTGTAAGCGCTGCCAGAGCCCAGCGAAGTCCTCGCACGTCTCTGTAGTGTGAGCAGAGTCTCTCCAGGCTGTACTGGATCAATTGGTTTAGAGACTGAGGCAAATCCTGTAGGCTCTCCTTTAGCTGATACACAAAAACACAATTTGAAAGATGCTGCTGACAGCCATGTTTGCATTGCATTCAGAGATAGTCCTTTTTGTCAAGTTTGTGGACCTTTACAAACATGGATTAAAAAAAATCTGAGAGCATCTGACCTTGTCAAAAGAGGAAAAGTTTCTCAAGTCTTCACAAGCCATGTATAGATAGAGAGGACTTTCTGCACCTTTCTTCATTATCAACGTCTGCAGCTGCAAGCACAGCAAACATACAAGGAAGTTATCAAGAAAATTTAAAGAAAAATAAGAAAGATGTTAATGGGATATGAAAATGAGCTGAAAGAACCTGGTTGTTGAAGGCAGAGTCACTTAGTTTCTTCCCGAAGGCCTCAAGTCCTCTCTGGGTGATTTCCCTTCGCTCCGTCATGGTGAGCGGGGTCAAGCTGAAGAGTAAAGTGGATGTCTTCTTTGCTACAACTTGTAACAGAGCCGACTTGGATGTGGCACTCAGGACCAAACAAACACCCTGACAACGTAAAAAACACATTGTACATCAGATTAGAAGTTCTCAAGAAGACGTAATGCCGACGTCAAAGTGACCGACGTGTGGAAGGTGCTGTGGTATCCAATCAGAGCTGAGCTGATCCACACCGTCCACAAGCAACACGAGAGGTTTGCTCCTCTTCATGTCCTTCAGGGTGGCGTGAAATTCCAACACTAAATCCCTGGGATTTAAAAAAAAGCACACGTCAACAAACATCACAGTGCAGGGAGAAGAGCTATCGTAAGTCATTTCTAACCACACTCTCAACACTAATGGAATCTGCTTTTTTTGGTGTGCAATATGAGTGTCACAATAGTGTATACTGTATATATAGACCCCGTTTCCATATGAGTTGGGAAATTGTGTTAGATGTAAATATAAACGGAATACAATGATTTGCAAATCCTTTTCAAGCCATATTCAGTTGAATATGCTACAAAGACAACATATTTGATGTTCAAACTGTTAAACTTTTTTTTTGCAAATAATCATTAACTTTACATTTTGATGCCAGCAACACGTGACAAAGAAGTTGGGAAAGGTGGCAATAAATACTGATAAAGTTGAGGAATGCTCATCAAACACTTATTTGGAACATCCCACAGGTGTGCAGGCTAATTGGGAACAGGTGGGTGCCATGATTGGCTATAAAAACAGCTTCCCAAAAAATGCTCAGTCTTTCACAAGAAAGGATGGGGCGAGGTACACCCCTTTGTCCACAACTGCGTGAGCAAAGAGTCAAACAGTTTAAGAACAACCTTTCTCAAAGTGACATTGCAAGAAATTTAGGGATTTCAACATCTACGCTCCATAATATCATCAAAAGGTTCAGAGAATCTGGAGAAATCACTCCACGTAAGCAGCATGGCCGGAAACCAACATTGAATGACCGTGACCTTCCATCCCTCAGACGGCACTGTATCAAAAACCAACATCAATCTCTAAAGGACATCACCACATGGGCTCAGGAACACTTCAGAAAACCAGTCACTAAATACAGATCGTCGCTACATCTGTAAGTGCAAGTTAAAGCTCCACTATGCAAAGCGAAAGCCATTTATCAACAACATCCAGAAACGCCGCCGGCTTCTCTGGGCCCGAGATCATCTAAGATGGACTGATGCAAAGTGGAAAAGTGTTCTGTGGTCTGACGAGTCCACATTTCAAATTGTGTTAGGAAATAGTCGACATCGTGTCATCCGGACCAAAGGGAAAGTGTCCAGACTGTTATCGACACAAAGTTCAAAAGTCAGCATGTGTGATGGTATGGGGGTGCATTAGTGCCCAAGGCATGGGTAACTTACACATCTGTGAAGGCACCGTTAATGCTGAAAGGTACATACAGGTTTTGGAACAACATATGCTGCCATTTAAGCGCCGTCTTTTTTATGGACACCCCTGCTTATTTCAGCAAGACAATGCCAAGCCACATTCAGCACGTGTTACAACAGCGTGGCTTCGTAAAAAAAGAATGCGGGTACTTTCCTGGCCCGCCTGCAGTGCAGACCTGTCTTCCATGGAAAATGTGTGGTGCATTATGAAGCGTAAAATACGACAGTGGAGACCCCGCACTGTTGAAGGACTGAAGCTCTACATAACCAAGGATGGGAAAGAATTCCACTTTCAAAGCTTCAACAGTTAATTTCCTCAGTTCCCATACGTTTGAGTGTTGTTAAAAGAAAAGGTGATGTAACACAGAGGTGAACATACCCTTTCCCAACTACTTTGGCATGTGTTGCAGCCATGAAATTCTAAGTTAATTATTTGCAAAAAAAAAAAAAAGTTTATGAGTTTGAACATCAAATATATTGTCTTTATAGTGCATTCAATTGAATATGGGTTGAAAAGGATATATACACATATATACACACACACACATACATACATACACACACACACACACACACACACATATATATATATATATATATATGTGTATATATATATATATATATATATATATATATATATATATATATGTGTATATATATATATATATATATATATATATATATATATATATATATATATATATATATATATATATATACACATATATACATACATACATATACATACATATACATACATACATATACATACATATATACATACATATATACATACATATATACATACATATATACATACATATATACATACATATATACATATATACATACATACATACATACATACATACATACATACATACATACATACATACATACATACATATATATATATATATATATATATATATATATACACATATACACACACACACACTCAGGTGGTACAACTGTTACTATTACCATGGTTTAGTTTTACTTCATGTCAAGTCTGCACTGCAAACACAGACTTTCACCTCTGCAGAAAAAGTCCATCCTATCCTATCATTGTGAGGGCAAAGACAAGATGATGCACGTATGAAAACACACTTGTAAGAAAGAGGCAAGGTTGAATCCTCCTCTTTTGGCGTCCTCAACCAGCGGACGAGACACCTCAGGAAGTTGTCCTCGGAGCAATGTGAGGGACTGGCAGCTGTAGAGTATGAAAGGACATCACACGTGATGTTTTTCTTGGATGTAGCTCCAGTTTTGAGGCTCTTTGCTAGAGCAGCCTGCATTGAGAGAACCGAAACAACGTTGTCCACTGATGAATTCAGACTAAAGTTCTGAAGATGGAGTCGTTTACCATGAAAACTGTTTTTCCCTGTCCAGGCCTTCCCTCCACCACCATCAGCCCGCCTTTTACTGTGACCTGCTCCACCATCTCCACAGCGGCCGACAGCAGTTTGGTCCTGCTGAGAAACTGCCTCTCCAGCGCCCCCTGGTGGACCTCCTGCTCGAACACCTCAGACGCTACATCAACTTCTTCGTCCTCCTGCAGACAGGAAAAAAAACAAGATTTGAAGGCTCATACTGTATTAATTAATTTGTCTAGGAGGAACGAATTACTCACCTCAACAAACTGTTTCACAAGAGCCGCCCAGAGGTCCTCCAGTACAGCTTTGGCAAAATCCTCCAGGTTCTTTAAATACGGCTTCCCTTCGACAACGCCACCCCACTCACACTGGTAACTGGCAGAGATATGTTGAATCCAAGTTCAATAATGTAGGGGTGAGTAAACTGCGGTCAGGGGGAATTTAATTGCATCCTGCATTATTGCGACTCTCACAGTGAGTTTTAATTATACAGCTAAGGCACACTATCTGGACAAAAGTACTCAAGACTCGATTAGTAACTCACGACACACTCCAACCTTGGTTTTTAGGCCCAGGTTTTCGTACGTTTTTTGTTGCATAAAGAGAATAACTTTTTCCCCTCTCAAAGTTCATTCTTCATTTTGCTTTTCAGCAAACACTACATTCTGCAGTAAAAAAAAATAGTATTAGTGTTGTAGTAAATATTAAAAGGCCTTTTTTTTTCCAGGTAACAGTTTCAAATAGTTAACTGCCTTTTATTCCTTGATTACTTAAGTGCTTCTCACCAGTGGTTTGGCAAATGGCAAGTGGTGACCGACATTGCTGAATTTTTTTTAAATGTTCATGTTTAATTAAAATGAATTAAAATGCAGTTTGAATTTGAAGTAGTGTAAAATAATGAGTGCCAAAATGCAAAACAAGTTTAATGATCATTTCAGGAGCAAAAAGTTTTTATCCACTAAGGCAGTGGTCCCCAACCACCGGGCTGTGGCCCGATTGGTACCGGGCCGCAGAATAATTTTTTATTCATTTTTATTTATAAAAAATAAATAAATATATATTTTTTATTTTTTTATTAAATCAACATAAAAAACACAATATACACTTACAATTCGTGCACAAACCACAAAAACCTCCCTTTTTCATGACGAAGGAAAAAAAAACAAAAAACGGATATATTCATGTACGTTCAAAATGTATGTGAAAGAAAATTCCGAAAATCTGAAACATTTATTCCAAAATAACTGTCACAATGGAATGACATAGTTGGTGAAATTGTTTGATTAGTGCCTGTTTGGTTGTAAAGAGTGCAAATGTCACAATACATGAAAAGCAAAGCCATTTGTATGTTCTGAGCCACTGCTTAAGAAAAGTTTGCATTTTTTGGGAAGAAGATGCACAACGGAGACCCGGACTGTTGAACAACTTCAGCCGTACATCAAGCAAGAATGGGAAAGAATTCCACAGGGAAAGCTTAAAAAATTGGTCTCCTCAGTTCCCAAAGGTTTACTGAGTGTTGTTAAAAGGAAAGGCCATGTAACACAGTGGTAAAAATGCCCCTGTGCCCACTTTTTTGCAATGTGTTGCTGCCATTAAATTCTAAGTTGATGATTATTTGCAAAAAAAAAATCAGTTTCTGAGTTTGAACATTAAATATCTTGTCTTTGCAGTCTATTCAATTGAATATAAGTTTGCAAATCATTGTATTCTTTTTTTATTTATGATTTACACAACGTGCCAACTCCACTGGTTTTGGGTTTTGTACAATGACATGTACATTAATTCTAAAATCAGCACGCACAAACGAGCCAAGGAAACGCTTTTTTATGTTTAAGTGCCTAAAGCGCAAAGACGTGCGTGTGCCGCTGCAAAACTCTCTCGGAACAATAACACATTTATTGATCAATAAAGAGATATGTGTGCAATGAAGTGTACATTGTCTTTAACATTAACGAGGAGGAAAGATTCTACAATTTTTTTTTTGTCGCGTTACGGCTCCATCCACACTAATGGAAGGCAACAAATGCAAGTTAACTTCATGATCTTTCCTTTAACAAGAATTAAAAACATGATAATGTTGTACCTTTCTAATGACACAAAGCATAAAGTCTTGCTTGTCAAATATGTTCCATCAGCTGGTCCGACATCAATTGTATCCAAAACAGCCGACTGTCATTGGCGGGACTGTTGCAAAGCCCATTTTGATGAGTCTTTCTTGTCAATGTTGAGTAAAGGTACCAGCATATTTACATTCAGACTTAGAGTAAATCCTCCTATTGTGTGTTTGAAGGCAGAAAGGCAGTATTGCTAAGCTTTGGAAATGACAGCGCACAACCGTGACGTCATCAGAGGAGTACAGGTCTCCGTTTGTGCCGTCTACACGCATACGCAGAGCAGAGACTTTTGGAACTCGACACTTTGACCAGTGTTTGCAAAAGTCTGCGTTTTTAGGTACAAAAAGTATGCATTTGTGTGTGGACAAAAAGCCAAACCCAGAGATAATTATGAAATATAAATAAGTTTATTAAGTATCCGTGTTTGTGTGGACATGGCCTCTTACTACTCTGATGACATCACAGCCGCGCCCTGTCATTTTCAAAACTCAACAACACTGCTTTGCTGGTTTAAAAAACACTATGAGACAATTTACTGTATGTTTGAACATAAACATGCTATTTTCACTCTGAATTCATTAAAAAAATGACACATCTGAATGGGCTTTCAGTCCCTGCAGTGCCAACGACAGCGAGAGGTTTAGAATAAGATTGCTGTTGGACCTCCGTCTGATGGGGACAATTTTGACAAGCAAGACGTCTTGCTTTGTGTCATAAGAAAGGGGTAATATTATCCATGTTTTGTATCCATTTTTAAAGACGGATAATGAAGTTAACCTACGTGTGTTGCTTCCATAGATGGAGCCTGCTGCTCCCGCATATAATGCATCTGAGCGACAACAAAAACAATGCATTGTACCTCCTTGTTTGTGTATAGTGATGTTAAAAACAATATACACATTATTGCACATATAATGATCACTATATAGTTCATAAAATGTCTTATAATTCCACAATAGTTTTGCAAGCGCGATAAAGTGTCAGGAGGGCAATTAGAGGCAAGGGACTCCCAGTCTTAGTGTTTTTTTTCCATTCTTGAACAATACATTAGCCTCCAGCTTAGTGGCAACACTGCTCGAATTAATCATCAGGCTCAACCATGAAATATGACCGAGTATAAGTACATAACCCTTCAGCTTACCAGTTATGAGGTTATAGATTCTCAGGTTCTCATTAGGATTACAATTCACAGCGTGTATTAAATGTTTTTGTCTTAACCACTGGTTTACACAAATGTACTTTGATACTGAACTTGAGGTATTAAAGGTATATCGGCTATCACATTCATGTTTTTGTATTCACACATGAATTTTCATTGGATAAAAGGGTGCAGCTGCTATGAAGATTACTTAACATGTTTTGTTCCAAATATTTTCCTGCGTGAAGCGAACATTACACAGCTTTATCATGTTGTACAAGTGTGTTCTGTGTGTAAACAGCATGTGTGGTGCCAATGATGTCCACAAGCGGGGCAGGACTAAAACTATTTTGAGAAGTACTGGTGTAGTGGCAATGTGTCCCAGTACTTTTGTCTATAAATTGTACAAGCCGCCCCTATTCACAGTGAGAGCCATTTTGCACAATAAATAGATGACTCACTTTTTGGTGACCTTCACCTCCGCATCCTGGAGCCATTGCTTCAAAGACGCCAATTTGGACTCAGCTTCCTTTGACTCGGGGGAAAAGTGAGACTTCCAAGCCACAGGCACCGATCTAAGAAACCACAGAAGAACCTTAACGTTAATTGCTAAAGCTTCATTGAGCTAAATGTGTGGAAATAAAATAATCGGTGCATACTTTGTGGCGTTTGGATCTCTGAAGTAGCAAAACATTTGCTTTTTTGCAGTCTCGCTATTTATGGCCTGAAACTGACGCAGCTCCATCTCTGTGACTGAAAGACCATTAGGAGCTTCTGCCAGCTGCACACATTGAACAACATGCTCATGTTCATAGTGGAAGTCAACATTTACATCTTCAACCACAAGATGGCGGTTTGTGTTCTTACCCATCTGTACTGCGGAAGATCAGGTAGAACAGGTCTGGGCAGTACAACGCCGTACCTCTCGCCAAGAATCCCTACGAGCATCTGACTGCGACACACCTCCGCCAGGCACAGCTCGATGGCCCGGCCCGTCTCCTCCTCCGTCACACCCCAACGCAGTTCCACCTCCTGCAGATGGAGGCGGTGTGCCGCAGCACGGCGCCGGAGCTCCGGGAAAACGCTACGTACCAAGATGTCGCGCTCGGCATGCATGTCTCGGAAGGTGGAGGAGATGAAGACCCGCACATCTCGCCACCTGTAGATGGACGAGGGGGATGATCACGTAAATGAGGTGAAACACATCCCATAGGTGTTCAGAACTTACTTCAGCTTAGGCGTAGTAGGAAGTGACATGACGCTGCATGTAGGTTCAGGGTCTTTAGCTCCCTGTGGTGGTGGGATGTCATAAACTTTGTCCAAGTGCTCCACGTGGTCTAGCAGCCTTGATGACCCTCGCTCAGACACAAACCTGATCAAAAGTCATAATATCAGTAACAATACTGATTGAAATGCCAGTCGATGTTTTACCTCAGCATTTGTTCACTGAAGCCTGCCAGCTTCACATGGTTCCTGTTGGATGTGAGGCACTCATTGTCCCTGGAAAAAGCCCCCCAAAAGACAACATGAACTCTTGGGACAAGTAAGGATTGTTGAAGCTTTGTAGTAAGTAACTTCTTACCGTCCTAACATGGTGATCTCAATAAAGAGAACATTGTTGCTGGTTTCCTTCCTGTGGTTGCTTATAGCCCACTCCACTTCACTGTTGGACCAACTCTCAGTCAGAGAAATGATGGTGTCCACCTGAAGTAACACAGTTCAGCAGAAAAATGTCAAAGATGTCTCGTTAAGATGAATAATTAGGACTCATCTGATTAATGATGTAGCAGATCCATGTTAGAAATGTGAAGCTTAACCTGGTTGTGCAAATGTCCTTAGGACGGTACTTTTAATCCTGTCAGACAACTTTTGAATTTGACCAAAACTATTGAGAATTCTCATCTGAACAAACCTTGTTTTTCTTGAGGAACGTGGGGAAGTAATGGCTGATTTCAGGCCTCTTGTCCGTCTCGTCTCTTAACGTCTGTGTGAGGACAGCGAGTCAGTGACAATCATGTGTGTGTTCTTGTCTGCCATGACGTTGCTACCTTGATTTGCTGCATCACACTCCTGACATTTTCTAACAGCACATCAGACGTCAGCTGGACGTGGTGGCAGTGATTCCAGTCCAGCAATAAAATGTGCACGTCTTCGCAGCTGCTGGCCGTCATCAGAGCGAGCAAGGCGGCCACCTCCATCATCTGAAGAATGAGAAGACATCAGTGCAAGACTCAAGTGGAATCCAGAGAATAAAAGCGTCATACCGAAGGGGAGAGCTTGTCCTCGTTAGCTTTTGTCTTCTTCTTCCTTTCGCCTTCATCTTTCTCCTCTTTGTCCTGCTCCTCGTCCTCTTCGTCCTGCTCCTCGTCCTCTTCGTCCTGCTCCTCGTCGTCCTCTTCGTCCTGCTCCTCGTCCTCTTCGTACTGCTCCTCGTCGTCCTCTTCGTACTGCTCCTCGTCGTCCTCATCATTCTCTTGGTCCTGCTCTTCCTCGTTGTTGTCTTTGTTCAAGTTAGGAGGAAGGCAGAAGTCCAGTTTTCGGCTCCAGGAATAATTGTCATTCATGTTGGTGTTGAGCAAAATGACGGTGCGTCCTGGCAGAGGGGGGATGTTGTAGCGGCAAGAAATCTGCATCGCCTCCTCCAGAGCTTCCCGATAACGGTCCAACAAGTCAACAGTGTACTGCTTCTGACTGCAGACACAATTCAAAAATAATTTTATTAAAAACATTTCCTATTTGTATTTTCCATATTATTAAATTCCCTTTTTATCACATTTAATTGCAAATCCAATACTCATTGGAGGCAAAGTCATTTAACACTAAAAATGCAAGTACATAATAACGATACAATACAGTAAACCCTTATTTCCCGATAATAATTGGTTCCAAACCTGAGCATGGTAAATGAATTTTCACAAAGTAAGAATTATTTACTACATTGAATATTTTCAAAGCTAAAAAATTAAAAACTGTCTCTGAACTTCTTAATACATAAAAAAAAACCAAAAACCTCACTTTTAATTCAATATACTATTGCTGCTTGAGGCTGAGACAATCAGTGGCCATGACACTAAACAGCGTGCTCTGATGGGTTACGTTTAGTTAATTTAGCAATTGATATGCTTAAAAAATGCCTAATCTAGGCAAAAAATAATACATAGAATATTCTTAATAAAACAAAAACACTCCAAAGCGTGATGAGAGACGGTATTTGTAACAGTTGTTTCACACAGTCAGGTTCCAATTATAAGATTAGTTTTAACAAAAAAACTAGACTATGCAATTTTTGGAGGAATTGCGTGTAAATGCTGAAATGTACAAGTTGAAATGAAATGCTTACGTTAGCATGCTAACAGTTAGCATGTGTCAAATATCAAGTTATTTGACTCGAAGTTGCACGGCTGCGAAATTAGTTAAAAAAGTTAACATGCTAAAGTTGGCATACTAGTATGCAAACCGTTTGTCAATTACCGAGTTATGTGAATATAAGATGTACGGCTAAGAAATGTGGAAGCAGTAACATTTTTTAATGAAGAATAACTGTTGAGGAAAAGCGGGAATACCGGGACTTTTTCTGAAAAAAAATAATTTATAGCCCAAAATATTATACATTGTTAGAAAAGGGCTAAATAGTCCAAATAGCTCAAGTATGTCCAAAGCGCTACACGGGGTGCCATTTTCCACCCACAGCTCTTTATTGTTCTTCTGCATAGAAAAATAAAAATAATATATCATTAAATGTTAGATATTACACACATTTTCTTTAACAGCTATTAATACAAAGCTAAGATGTGGATGTTTTGTTCAGATTGCTTTGCAATTGTTTTACCTACATTGGATTGTTTTTTAAAATACTTAATACACACATCTATTAAATTTGCTTGAAAGATTTTAGACACCCCCGGAATCTCTCTCGTTATTTCTATATTGTTACGTTCCTGTCACTAGGGGACAGCATTATGAAGCCCAAGTCTTTTTTTTTTACTGTGATTTCAGCTCAAAAAAGCATTCACACACACAATGTCCTTCCTCTGCTTCATATAGCCAGAATATTGTCATACTTTGCCTTGAGGAGCTGGTCCTTCTTCATGCGGTATAAATGGTAGACAAACGGCACTCCAAGCGTCGCCTTCAGCCGCTTCCTGTTGGCCGTTTCCCAGTCCAGGCGACGGAAGCGTTTGCTCTTGGGGAACTTTTTGAGGATCTCCTTCAAGATTTCGTTTTTCTTGGTGATGAAATGTTTTGGTGACGCTGATAATTAAACAGTCCACAGGTTAAGTTGATTGAAAGACAGTTTCGGTACCCCGTGATGGATTAGAATCTCACCCATTTCACGAAGCTCCATTATGACTTTGTAGGCAGACAGGAACCTGAAAGGAAACTGTCGGCTCTGAAGGACCGCTTTCTGTTAACACATAAAAAGCATTTTTAAAAAAAGTAAGTATTCTATTAGCTATACTTGAACAAAAGGATGAAAATAAGAATGTCTGACCTTATTGTTAAGCCTGCTAAGAACCTTCTGGTGATGTGTCTGACTGATACCTTTACTGATCATGTTCCTCAGGTTCCTCAGCATGGCCATGAAAGGAAGAGACTTGTTGTCTGTACGGAATTCAGGAGTACATTTCAGCTCAGTGCACCTTTTATATCAGTTTTAAAACTTTGAGTGTGTTTCTGTCCGGAATATATGCGCTTATGTGGTCCTCTCCAAGGTTCTCATAGTCATCATTGTCACCGAGGTCCCACTGGGTGTGAGTTTTCCTTGCTCTTATGTGGGCCTACCGAGGATGCGGTAGTGGTTTGTGCAGCCCTTTGAGACATTAGTGATTTAGGGCTATATAAATGAACATTGATTGATTGATTGATATTAGTGTTTGTCGAGCAAATCTCAAGTCCTCTTATTTGCGCCTTGATTCTTGACTCTAGTCGAGTTATGTGACTCAAGTCCCCCACCTGTGCTGCGTACTGTCACACTCAGCAAAATTAACTACTACGAGATAACGAACAGAATTCATATTTTTACTGAATGTCTTATTGCGGTTTGTCACCATCATTTAATCTCAACATCCTTGCAAGACTTAATCACTGACAGGAAGTTGCATAGAAACACACTAGAAAGGAGTGCAGACATCCACCGAGGCATCTTGCATCTTGATTTTAAATGTGCATCATTAAAAAGATTATTGGTTTAGTCTTTATGTCCAATCTAGTGTTCTCCAAATCTGTTCACAAATCTGTGTGACCGGACCCGGTTCAAAACTTAATCAATGTGTCCACCGGTCGGTCATATTAAAGCTCAACAGGTTGAATCTAAATTGCTGAATCCAATGTTATTTTGAAGCCATATTAAAGCAACTTATTGAAGCAAAACTGCATACCAATGAGTTTCTCCCACGTAGTGGCATTGTTGCCCTCCAGACTGAGCAGACGCTCCCATGTCTCGGCCTCCTTCAGCTTCATCCTTTGTCCCGCCCTCTCATGCTCCCAAGCACCCGTCAACCCACTGCGGTTGAACGTCTTCAGGTCAGAAGGATACCTGTGAAGAAGACCCCCGCCTTGATGAAGTCACTTCCTCACAGCACCAAGTACACCACTGCATCATTTCGGAGGTTCTTACTTCCGTCCCAGCACGGCCATAACGTGCTGAGCTGGCTCTTTAATGTGAAACAGCTTGATCATCTTTTTCATGTTGAACTCACTTTGCTTCTTGTCCACCACAATCTTCTTATCCAACTTTAGCTACACACACACATTAGCAACAGATAAGCATTCCGTGCTTTCATTGCATTTGCAAGTCAGCAAATTGTCACTCACATATTTCTCTAAAGCAGATGTATCAGACCGGAGGAGGTTGGCCCATGTTTTCAGCTCCTTCTCAGTTGGTTTCTGCAAAAGTTTATTTAAAAAGAACATAGAAAACATTCAAAATTGATAAGTAATTATAAATTAACCGATTGATTTCCTCTCCATTTCTCAGCAAATAATGCATAGGCGTTAATGACAAGAGGTGTACACTTTGAGGCTGATCCAAATGTTCAAAAAGTGACCAGAAAGTTGTTTATTCAAGTAAAATGAATATTTGATAGGATGCCTTAATTTGTATAAAAATGTTTACGGGTGTAGCTAAAAATGCGGCTGTTTGAAGGAAAATTACTGTGGACGACACATTCTAAGAGCAGTATTTACAGATTTCTTTCCTTGGAAAACACACACAATAACACATTCTGAAATAAAAAGAACAGTGAGTGGATTTCTCTACCGTTCTTTTGTGTCTATTGCGGTTGTGCTTGCAGCGGTGTTTGCGCGTGTTGTACTTGGCCAGCTGATACTCGCTGAACTCTTTGAACTTGTCAGCCATGGCCTTCTTCAGACACATGGGCAGCGAGCGGCTGAAGCACTGCAAACACAACAAGCCGGGAGGTCAGCCAGGAGAAAAGAGGGCACTGCCGGTGACAGGTTGCAATGAGCTTGGCGCCGATTTACCGTCTTGTAGATGCGAATCACTTCCAGCCAATCGGACGGCAGCTGGATGATGGCACAGAAGTATCTGCGGACGTGACACTTGGAGGTGGGCTGGTTGGCAGCCAGAGCCAACAGGAAGTTGGCTGTGATGCGGATGTTTAACTCCTGTCTTGCATAAAGCGCCACCTAGATGGAAGAAGCACACAATGAGTGGTGAGTTGTTTTTTTAATTGAATTGAGGCGTTCATGTGAAACAAATATTTATTCTAAAAACATGATGGCTCTTTGACTGCTATTTTTGGTGTATGTTTCCCTTACCTTAAGAACAAACTGGGGGTCGGACACAGAAATATTCTTGACCATGTTTATGATTGTGGTCCACAAGCTCTCCTGAGAGTCCCAGTCCTTCTGACCCGGGGGGTCGCACTTATTGACCAGGGAGCAACACACCGCATTCAGCAGGCGATACTGTGGGAAAGAACATGAAAAGCACTTTGAAGCCATATGGCAATCATTTAAAGATGGCCATGTTGTTTAGTTAACGTCAAAGTTACCCATGTGATTAATCACAAAACAATATCTCAGTGGTCATTAGGGCTGTGAATCTTTGGGTGTCCCACGATTCAATTAAATATCGATTCTTGGGGTCACAATTTGATAATATATCGATTTTTTCGATTCGATTCGAGATTCAAAAACGATATTTTTCTGATTCAAAAGGATTGTGTATTCATTCAATACATAGATTTCAGCAGGATCTACCCCAGTCTGCTGACATTCCAACAGAGTTGTAGATTTTTTTTTTTTTTTACTTTTATAATTGTAAAAGGACAATGTTTTATCAACTGATTGCAATAATGTAAATTTGTTTTAACTATTAAACAAACCAAAAATATGACTTATTTTATCTTTGTGAAAACATTGGACACAGTGTGTTGTCAACCTTATGAGATGCCATGCAAGTGTAAGCCACTGTGACACTATTGTTCTTTTATTTTTATAAATGTCTAATGATAATGTCAATGAGGGATTTTTAATCACTGCTATGCTGAAATTATAACTAATATTGATACAGTTGTTGATAATATTCATTTTTGTTTCACTACTTTTGGTTTGTTCTGTGTGGTGCAGTTCTGAGTGTTGCTGGGTCAGGTTTGGTTTTGGAATTGGATTGCATTGTTATGGTATCGCTGTGTATTGTTTTGTTGGATTAATTAAAAAAATAACTAAATATATGTATATTTATATATAATATATATATATATATTTTTTAATCGATTTCTTAAAAATGAGAATCGATTCTGAATCGCACAACGTATTCGATTCGATTCGTATTGGAATCGATTTTTTCCAACACCCCTAGTGGTCATATATAAATACAGCCTAATACCTCCAGGTGCATCAAAGTGGAGAAGTGAGGAGGGAAGTTAAAGTTTTGTAAAGTTTGATAATTTTTTTTTTGCTGTCATTTAAATATGAAAGTAAAAAATTTGAATACATAAATGTTAATACAAAATAAATATAGCCGTGAAAGTTCAATACTAAGGTTGCTTGCAAATTAAGACTACCTACCTATACCCACCTCAAAAAACACAAAATTGTTCCACCTGAATAGTAGAAACCACAGCATGGAACACGCAACATGGTCGTCAAAACGTCATCAAAGCTCACTTTTAAGTATTCACACACACAACCCCAACATTTTGGAACATGGATAAGGTGATAGAAAAAAAATTACAATACATCTACAGTGGGGCAAAATAGTATTTAGTCAGCCAGCGATTGTGCAAGTTCTCCCACTTCAAATGATGACAGAGGTCTGTCATTTTCATCATAGGTACACTTCAACTGAGAGACAGAATGTGAAAAAAAAATCCAGGAATTCACATTTTAAAGAATTTATTTGTAAATTATGGTTGGGAATAAGTATTTGGTCACTTCAAACAAGGAAGATCTCTGGCTCTCACAGACCTGTAACTTCTTCTTTAAGAAGCTCTTCTGTCCTCCACTCGTTACCTGTATTAATGGCACTTGTTTGAACTCGTTATCTGTATAAAAGACACCTGTCCACCGCCTCAAACAGTCAGACCCCAAACTCCACTATGGCCAAGACCAAAGAGCTGTCGAAGGACACCAGGAAAATAATTGTAGACCTGCACCAGACTGGGAAGAGTGAATCTACTGTGGGAGCAATTATCAGAAAATGGAAGACATACAAGACCACTGATAATCTCCATCGATCTGAGGCTCCAGGTAAGATCTCATCCTGTGGGGTCAAAGTGATCATGAGAACGGTGAGCAAAAATTCCAGAACCACACGGTGGGACCTGGTGAATGACCTGCAGAGAGCTGGGACCAAAGTAACAAAGGTTACCATCAGTAACACACTACGCTGACAGGGAATCAAATCCTGCAGTGCCATATGTGTCCCCCTGCTTAAGCCAGTGCATGTCCAGGCCCGTCTGAAGTTTGCCAGAGAGCACATGGATGATACAGCAGAGGATTGGGAGAATATCATGTGGTCAGATGAAACCAAAATAGAACATTTTGGTATAAACTCAACTCGTCGTGTTTGGAGGAAGAAGAATACTGAGTTGCATCCCAAGAACACCATACGTGTTCTTGGGATGCAATATGTGAAGCATGTGGGTGGAAACATCATGCTTTGGGGTTGTTTTTCTGCTAAGGGGACAGGACTATTGATCCGTGTTAAGGAAAGAATGAATGGGGCCATGTATCGTGAGATTTTGAGCCAAAACCTCCTTCCATCAAAGAGAGCTTTGAATGCTTGACCAAATATTTAATTTTCCACCATAATTTACAAATAAATTCTTTAAAATTCCTACAATGTGAATTCCTGGAATTTTTTCCACATTCTGTCTCTCACAGTTGAAGTGTACCTATGATGAAAATGACAGACCTCTGTCATCATTTGAAGTGGGAGAACTTGCACAATCGTTGGCTGGCTAAATATTATTTTTTTGCCCCAATGTATCTGTGGCAGCATTGGAGAAAGTTATCTTTAAGTTTCACTTTTTCATATTTTATGTGCATCAGTTATGTGCATCTCATTGCACATAACTGTGGTGCGTTTAAAGACCCTTGATTAAAGTTATAAACAGCGGTATCACTTATTTTTACAGCCAGGGGGAGACTTATCAATATTAAACAATCATAATAATAATTAAAGTTAAAGTTAAAGTAGCAATGATTGTCACACACACACTAGGTGTGGTGAAATTTGTCCTCTGCATTTGACCCATCTCCTTGATCACCCCCTGGGAAGTGAGGGGAGCAGTGGGCAGCAGCGGTGCCGCGCCCGGGAATCATTTATGGTGATTTAACCCCCAATTCGGACCCTTGATGCTGAGTGCCAAGCAGGAAGGCGATGGGTCCCATTTTTATAGTCTTGACTCGGCCGGGGTTTGAACTCCCAACCTACCGATTTATGTAATATTATGATTGAAATTGACAATTTATAGGATTATTTAAAATTATACTCTGGCCACTTTATATAGAATTTGTTGGAACTTTTTTTTCATGTCTTTGGAGGTGGGAGGGGGCCTATCCCCAGGTGCATGTCTTTGGAAGTGGGAGGGGCCTATCCCCAGGTGCATGTCTTTGGAAGTGGGAGGAAGCCGGAGTACCCGGAGTGAACACACGCAGTCACGGGGAGAACATGCAAACTCCACACAGAAAGATCCCCAGCCCAGGATTGAACCCAGGACTACTCAGGACCTTCGTATTGTGAGGCAGACGCACTAACCCCTCCTCCACCGTGCTGCCCTATCCAAAAACCTCCAACAAAAATGACAATTTACTCTATTTAGAATAGAATAGAACAGAATAGAAAGTACTTTATTGACGCCTGTGGGAAATTCAGCCCCACAGTTCACTCACAATGTTCATCAAAATAGACAATAATAATAATATAATATAATATATTATATTATTTTATATATATATATAAAATGTATGAATAAAATATATGTAAATATACATATACATTTACATCTCGTGACATGAATATTAACCAAGTATTAGCAATATTGTTATAATAAGCGAATTATGTTTTGTCCAGAAGTCTGCTCACTCTTGCTGCCGCTGTTCAAAAAAGCTAAGTGCTATCTTTCTATCTGTGTGCTTCTAATTGTTTTACAGCTTTCTTTAGTGCTTCTCCAACATATTTAGTAGTCTTATCAAACTTACAAAGCACCCACTCTCTGTTTCATGGTCTCACTTTCAGCTAGCTAGTTGCTAAACTAGCAAAGCTAAGCTAGTCACTCTCCGAAGCTATTGCGCTCTGAAGACAGCAAGGACTTGACTCGGTGAAAGAAACAAAAGGGAGTATGGCTTCCTGTTCTTTGTGCACATTAAAGTTAAGTTAAAGTTAAAGTAGCAATGATTGTCACACACACACTAGGTGTGGTGAAATTTGTCCTCTGCATTTGACCCATCCCCTTGATCACCCCCTGGGAGGTGAGGGGAGAAGTGGGCAGCAGCGGTGCCGCGCCCGGGAATCATTTTTGGTGATTTAACCCCCAATTCCAACCCTTGATGCTGAGTGCCAAGCAGGGAGGTAATGGGTCCCATTTTTAAAGTCTTTGGTATGACTCGGCCGGGGTTTGAACTCACAACCTACTGATTTAAGGGAGGACATTCTAACCACTAGGCCACGGAGTAGTAGTAGTTTCTCATAGGTTGGCCCTACTAGAGGGCTACGACCGTTTGCTAATGTTACCTGTTGCTAGCTGACTAGCCCAGTTTGTAGCAGATCTAAGCGGCCTACAAGTCATGGTGAACCGTTTGAGACGCACAATAGATTTAGTCCTTTAGCTAGTCCGACACCCCAGTCTGCCAGACAGCACACAAAATTATTCATAATTTTTTCCACTTAACGGGGCAATTCCCCCTAAGTATACGAGCGCACATATTGCCTGTCCCCTTCAAAAGGGGTGGAGGGGTCACACTAACATCCAATTAAAACCTTAACCTTAGCCCTAACTTAAGTGATACATATAAATCATGTGAGGTGCTTACTATGAGGTCTGTCACACCGCTCTCTCTTCATTTGGCTGTTATATCGTCCCCCTGGGCCCTATTCAATCTTCTCAGCGAATTTTCAGTTTGATGCTCTTCAAGTGACACACGCAGACAACATAATTATAATGTATATTTTAATATCCATATGAATACCCCGTCAGACCCTTCGTGCGTGGCGCTCCAGACCATAATTGATGGCTGTGGTCTTAAACAAAAAATAAATTAACCCACACATCGCAACGGGAATACGATTGATCTAGTCCTCGTCTTGGTTCTCACCACCTCCACAGTTATGGTACTCTCGTACACTAAAGTAATGTCCTATCATTACCTTATAAAATTAGAATTTATGTGTTATTGTCAACAAGCTACTAATAAACAATGCTTTAGCATCCGCCACAGCTACGACTCTTGCTGCCTCCTGCCCTCGGTATTGTAATTCTGTGGGCTCTATAGAAAACCTCACTAACAAATTTAATGATGCCCTGCACAACGCCATTGATAGTATAGCACCGCAAAAGCTTAAAAAAAAGGCCCATAAAAAGGTGTATCCCTTGTTTTTACAGAAGAAACCAGAGCTCTTAAACTATCATGAAGAAAGTTGGAACGCAAATGGGGTGCGAATAAACTTGGTTTTCCATCAAGCATGGAGTGATAGTTTAATAACTTAAAAACACACTCTTACCTCATCTAAAAGTAATTACCACTCCAATCTCATCCGCCTCAATAAAACAATCCTAAATATTTGTTTAATACAGTAGCATCGCTAACCCAAAATGGGACTTCTCCCATTAGCTCCACCCACTCGACAGATGACATTACGCAATTCTTTACTAAGACAATTGAACACATTAAAAGAAAGGTGATTAAAGATAACATGTCCCAGCTCCAATTGTGTTCTATTAACACAGATACAAAATGTATGTACGATGGATATTGGCCTCCAAAATATTCTCTCTCTTTTGAAAGAAATAACATTACAGAAACTCCTGCAACTCGTAAATGGGACAAAACAACATGTTTACTTGACCCACTTCCTGGGAAACTTATCAAGGAGCTGTTTGTAATATTAGGACCATCAGTACTAAATATTACTCATCACTTTCCTCTGGTACTGTTCTCCTAGCATTCGAAACAGCGGTTATTCATCCTCTGCTCAAAAGACTTAACCTCGATTCTGATCTCATGGTAAACTACCTGCCGGTGTCCCACCTCCCCTTTTTTCCGAAAGTCCTCGAAGAAATTGTTGCACGGCAGTTATATGAAAACTTAGCATCTAAAAATCTCTGTGAATCCTTCCAGTCCAGTTTCAGGGCAAATCCTTCTACTGAGACAGCCCTTGCAAAAGTGACTAATGATCTATTGCTAACTGCTTGCTGATGTGTCATCCATTTCGCTGCTATTTGATCTCAGCGCTGCTTTCGATACTGGTGATAATAACATTCTATTAGCACGTATAAAAACATGTATTGGTACCGTATGTCAGACTTGTACTTTTCTTGGTTTAACTCCTATCTTACTGACAGGATGCAGTGTGTCTCCCATAACTATGTGACCACGGAGTATGTTAAGCTAAAGTGCAAAGTTCCACAGGGTTCGCTTCTTGGCCCTGCACTCCTCAGCATCTACATGTTGCCGCTAGGTATCACATCTGCAGTCCCTTCCAAGGTTTCTCATTGGGTTGAGTTTTTCTTGCCCTGATGTGTGTTCAGATCCAAGGATGTTGTTGTGGTTTGTGCAGCCCTTTGAGGCATTTGTGATTAAGGGCTATATAAATAAACTTTGATTGATTGATTGACTGCAGACAAACTATTTTTAGCGATGCTCTGATCACAAAGAGCTAATTAGCTTGGCAAGCTAGAGTAATGACATACTCTAGCTGCTGTTGCATTGTCTCAGAGCTGGTAAAAATTAATTCTAGATAATAAATCATGCACCTTACCTGGAGAGTAAAAGGTTGAGGCCACAAACCGAGAAGTTGGTCAACTTTGACATCCAACTTATACCCGTAGATGGTTGAAAGACATGAAAAGACGCTTGTGTGCAACACCTTTTTTTTTGTTAATTACAAAGTTCCTTTGTAAGGATTATGATTAATTCGTCATCTAAACAAGAAGATATGAACATCCCATCAGTCAGCATCCCAAAGAGAGCAGTAAGTTATTGTTTTACTAAGTTCATAGTTTGTATTTCTTGTTTAGCACTTAGCAATACTGTTGCATGATGCTTAGTGTTTCCCTAAAGCTGGATAAGTTTAGCACACAGCTTATAAAACTTATAGGTCATCCTCCATATACTCAGGCTCAAAAATATAAGTTTGTGGATCATCATTTGTCCCAAAATAGTCTTTGTTGTCTCTTATTAAATATCTCATGAGTAGTAGTGTTGTTGAAGGGAAAAGTGATGAGTCTGTGAAATGAATATGCCGTGCCTGTTACTACAATACATACATACTTAAAGCATGTATATAAAACAATGATGGAGGCTTTTATAGTGGTTCATAGGCAGAATAGAGAAACTCCCATTGGCTCCATTGTTAGCTGACTTTTGATAGCATTTATTTAAAGTTTTGCATGTTTTTTTAAAAATTGCTTTTTAACTGAATTCATGCAGTAATTAGTTTTTTCGAGCATGTAAACATACCAAGTAATTCATGAGGTGTATGGGTCAACAACGTTTGGGTTTAGAGTGGGATGGGCAGGGCCTTCAGGTGTCTTGTGTATGGGGGTCCTAGAATTTGGTGTTACGCCCCTAAATACAGTAAGTCAGCGCAAAGATGAATGAAGAGACGCCGACTGGTGCAATTGCTGGCAAATCTTGCATTAAAATAAACCCCCATGGAACTTTAGATTAAATTGTTAACAAGTTTTAAACAAATACAGTGATGTGCATTGAAGCACAACACTGAAAATAACATTCTTAAATTGCATTTGTGTCAAAATATCAGTGTCTTTTTCAAAGTTAATTTAAAGTTTGCACACATGTTAAGTACTGTGATTAATCAAAACGCAAAAGTGTGATTAATCCTGTGGTTCTCAAAGTGGAGGGCGGGCACGGCACGGAGGTATGGTACAAATACATCCATCCATCCATTTTCCACCACTTATTCCTTTTTGGGGGCGCCCGCGCCTATCTCAGCTGCAATCGCCCCGATTGCAGCTGAGATAGAAATACTTATGTCATTTAATTTAAAAAAACAGACAAGCATCAAATGCTGGAATTGGGGGTTAAATCACCATAAATGATTCCCGGGCGCGGCACCGCTGCTGCCCACTGCTCCCCTCACCTCCCAGGGGGTGATCAAGGGTGATGGGTCAAACACAGAGAATAATTTTGTCACATCTAGTATGTGTGTGACAATCATTTGTACTTTAACTTTAAGTTAACACCATCTCTATGCCGACGTATATAATAAATTGCGATGTCCTGCTCACCCACCGCCAGTCATGCCCACCGCAAGTCAGAAAGCAGAAGACACAAATTGCGCTGAATATCAGAAAGTAGCTAGCTACCCTAATTTCTAATCTCAACTGAGCATGATTTAAGAGTGGCAGTATCAAGCCTGCAACCCCGTTTTGAAAAAATGTGCAGTGCAAAACAGGCCCATTGCAGCCACTAATGCTGTGATAAAAGATTTTTTAGCAAGGTAACTGTTCATCTTTTTACCAAAAGGCTGCATTTTCTTTCATTTTTTGCACAGATTGTAAAGTCAGTTCAATAGTTTAAAATGTTTCATCTTTTTGAAAAATACATTTATGTTATGTCAATAAACCTAAACTTGACTAATTATATGAACATTGTGACTTTTGTTTGTTGTGAGGGGGAGTCCAATTTTTTTTTTTTTCATCTAAAGGGGGGCCTGACAGAAAAAGTTTGAGAACCAATGAATTAATCGAACAAAATAAAAATGTAATCTATTGACAGCACTCGTATTTACCTTTATATTCTGGATCTCCTCCTCAATCTGCGGCTTCGTTTGGACCACCTCAGCAAATTCCTCATTTCTGACCACAGGTTTCTCCCCCTGGTTGCCTTTGTGGTCCAGTTCTGGGATATCAGCCTCCATAGCTAAGGATGCATCCTCCTCACTTTCCTCTTCAAACATTTGGTCATCCTCATCAGAATAGTGCTAGAGCCAAACACTCAGTTACAAAGAGGAAGAAAAAGCGAGAGAAGTCAGGAAAATGCTTATTTACCATGCTTGTTTCTTCAGCAGAGGACTGCTCAGCTTCAGATGTTTCATCTCCGGCGTCATCGTCTGTCCTCTGTACTCCTTCCCCCAAAGGGACGAAAAAATGCGGCTGGGAAAAGCGAGAGAGGAGAGCACTTTGGGGCATAGAGGTGGCGAGCAGATGGTTGGCCTGCGCCACATGGGATGAGTCGAGGAGCTTGTTCTGGGTGCTGATGAAGGGCAAAGAGAGTGGGGATGACAAGAGGAGGTTGGAGGAGGTGGAAGTCAGGCTGGAAGGAAGCAAGGAGATGCACGAGGACGTCTGGGGTGTAAAACTCAAGAGGGAAGTCTGCGAAAGCAGCTTGTTCTCCAGACTCGGTGGAACGTAGTTGGAGGTCAAACTTGTCCCACTTGTGGAAAAGCGGGGCTCCCTGGGTGCCATGCTTGTTTGCAAATTCAGCGGCTTCATTCCTGAATGGAGATAAATCGATTAACTCAACAAGACAAACAGCACGAGCTGAGGAGACAAAGTGCTCAGCATTCTTGACACTGTTTGTTCTACAATAGAGAAAGGTGTGGTGCCTCCAACAAAGCAGTCCATAAAGGGGGAACAAAGTCTGCACAGTGTATGAATGCTCAGCTTGAGCATGCTTCAGCTTCACAGTTCACACTCAAACATGATCCACAATGAAAAGATTTAGTTTGGAATGATCATCAGAAAGCAGCAACTCACTAGACCAGTACATGAGAATAACACAAATAAAGCAGCATTTGTTCATCTATCATCTTTGGGTGCCTTTTTAAGCTGACTCAACACCTATTCATGACATATTTACGTGGCTTTACAAGAAACCTTAATTTTAACTAAATATAAACTACACTAACGTGGACCCTGATTTAAACAAGTTGAAAAACTTATTTGGTGTTACCATTTAGTGGTCAATTGTACAAAATATTTACTGTACTGTGCAATCTACTAATAAAAGTCTCAATCAATCAAAACTCCAGCACCCGCCGTGACCCCAACAGGGACAAGCGGTAGAAAATGGATGGATGTTCCAACGAGTAATCAGCCTAGTTTGATGTGAACTACTTCAAAAACTTAATCCAATGTTTTAAAGAGCTGGAACCATCAAAACATGCGATGAGGTGGCAACTTGTCCAGGGTGTAACATGCCACCCACCCGAGTACAGCTGGGACAGGCTTCAGCCCTCCCGCGACCCAAGAGAGACAAGCGGTAGAAAAATTGATGGATTGATGTTTTCGAGCACATCTAGTAATGCTGCAATTAATCCAACCCTATTAACCCTTGTTTAATGTTCATATTGTAGAATTGTAAATGGGTTGCACTTATATAGCACTTTTCTACCTTCAAGGTACTCAAGGCGCTTTGACACTACTTCCACATTCACCCATTCACACACACATTCACACACTGATGGAGGGAGCTGCCATGCAAGGCCCCAACCACGACGCATCCGGAGCAAGGGTGAAGTGTGTTGCTCAAGGACACAGCGGACGTGACGAGGTTGGTAGAAAGTGGGGATCGAACCAGGAACCCTGAGGTTGCTGGTACGGCCACTATCCCAACCGGGTCACACCGTCCCAGATAACAATAGTGTTCATGTATCAAAACTAGTCTTACAAATAGGGCTGCACCATTGTGGCCAAAATAATAATTAAGATTTATTTTTTTAATCAATATTGAAATCACGTTAATTCATTATTTTTGGTAAAACAGTGTTGGAGTGGGGTGTGAACGCGATGCCATCATGTAATTTGCAATATTTAATAAAAAGGCTATTATAAACACTATCCACATATTCAAAGACAAATGTTTGTGTTTTTGTTCATTAATAGTATTGTGTCAGCTTTTCTTCCATTACATGATGCCTTTAATTCTATTTTACATTTTTAAAGAGGTCTTTTTTAACTTATGTACATTGACATAATGTACATAACTGTACCAAATGCATGTGCATGCTGCATCTTGACAGATCCATCAAGAGTTCTAGATTAAATCTGTCGCAGAGGAACTAACTACACACCACAAAACATCAGCAAAATGCTATGTCACATGAATCTTCCTATAAAGTAACAACTTTGTGAAATTAAAAAAAAAAAATGTTACTCAGACGGACCCGTTGCATTTTGTGGCTTTTAATGCCTCACAATCAAACACTTTTATATTAAAACTAACTTAACTAACGCTGGCTGATTAACAACAATATTAACTTTGCAAGAAAAATTTCACTGCCAGTCTCTGCATCCCACAGGGATTCTTCTTCTGTTTCTGCACCTGCGGTCCCCACACAAGGTTGCAACATTGTTTGTCAACACTGTCTGCTCTCATTTTCTCACACATTTGTCCCTCTGATGTTCTGTGTACCTGCACTCTGTCCTCCCGTACATAGAACATCAATTTCCACACTTCTATTAAAAATTTGCTCCATTTTGTCCACTAAGGACGCTGAGATCATTATCCATGCGTTTGTTACGTCTCATCTCGATTACTGTAACGTATTATTTTGGGGTCTCCCCATGTCTAGCATTATAAGATTACAGTTGGTACAAAATGCGGCTGCTAGACTTTTGACAAGAACAAGTAAGTTTGATCATATTAGGCCTATACCATATATACCTTTATATACATACATATATACCTATACTGTATATACATACATATATACCTTTATATACATATATACCTACATATATACCTATACTGGCTCACCTGCTCTGGCTTCCTGTGCACTTAAGATGTGACTTTAAGGTTTTACTACTTACGTATAAAATACTACACGGTCTAGCTCCATCCTATCTTGCCGATTGTATTGTACCATATGTCCCGGCAAGAAATCTGCGTTCAAAAGACTCTGGCTTATTAGTGATTGCTAGAGCCCAAAAAAAGTCTGCGGGCTATAGAGCGTTTTCCATTCGGGCTCCAGTACTCTGGAATGCCCTCCCGGTAACAGTTTGAGATGCTACCTCAGTAGAAGCATTTAAGTCCCATCTTAAAACTCATTTGTATACTTTAGCCTTTAAATAGACCTCCTTTTTAGACCAGTTGATCTGCCGTTTCTTTTCTTTTTCTCCTCAGTCTCCCCCTCCCTTGTGGAGGGGGTCTGGTCCAGTGGCCATGGATGAAGTACTGGCTGTCCAGAGTCGGGACCCAGGATGGACCGCTCGCCTGTGTATCGGTTGGAGACATCTCTACGCTGCTTATCTGCCTCCGCTTGGGATGGTTACACTTTGGATGGGTTTCTCGCTACTATAGATCCACTTTGGACTGGACTCACACTGTTATGTTAAATTCACTATGGATTGGACTTTCACAATATCATGTTAGACCCGCTCGACATCCATTGCTTTCGGCCCCCTGGGGGGGAGGGTTGCCCACATATGCAGTCCTCTCCAAGGTTTCTCATAGTCATCATTGTCACTGAGGTCCCACTGGGGTTAGTTTTCCTTGCCCTTATGTGGGCACTACTGGGGATGTCGTTGTGGTTTGTGCAGTCCTTTGAGACATTTGTGATTTAGGTCTATATAAATTAACATTGATTGATTGTCTTTTAGTAAAAAATGAAAACGGTCCCACAGACCCGAACACCAATGCAACAAAGCCTGACGACATGTTGGAGGTCATGTTGGACCTTGACTTAAGGCTTATTAAACACAAGTTTTTGAGATAGCCTCCAGCACCCCCTGCGACCCGAAAGGGACAAGCAGTAGAAAATGGATGGATGGAAGATTCAACAACAGCAGAAGTCAGACCAGCCATTAAACACGGTAAGTTGTATTCTTATGTGTAAAGTGTCGGGGTTTTGATAAAGATTTCGTTAAAACTCACCGACAGACATTGGAAGATAAACCTTTAGACGTGTGCTGTCCGCTGCTGAGTCATTCGATACAGAAGATTGTCCGATTTAACGTCGACTTCTCTACTTTTCCGGTATTTGTCCTCACTCGGCCAGCTGCGTCTGTCGAATGTACTGATTGGCTGACGCAACATGCTCATTAACGTAGTTGCGCGCTGATTGGTTCAAACAATACCCAGCTACCGTAATACCTAGCAATGCACCGCATACTCGTTTTCAAATCACGTCAAACTGAGTTAACTTAAATCATAGTGCGTATATAATTATTGGAATGATAAAATAATTGTATGCAAACACATAACCAGTTTAATGACCATGTTTGGTGTTGTTTAGGATTGAAAACACCGAGGCGTTACCGTAACTGTTTGTACACAGCTCAAAGCAGGAAACGAGCGCGCTGTACTTCCGCTGCAGCAACGAGAAGGAGGACGTCATAAAAGAAAGGAAAATGTGGACGGAAAGGACAAACTAAGGCCAGGACAACAAACATCAGCCTCGCACTTCTGCGATTTTTGGCCGCTTGAAGTTCTTCTTACCGGCCGAACCCGCTGCGGCTAAAAGGGTCGAGTCTAGGTCGTTGTTACGGTGTGTTGCCGTCTGCTTGCTCGGCTAAGCCAGGCTCCATTAGCCCGCTTTTAGCGATGGGCACCAGGGCGAGTCGCCTTCAGGAGGATCCGGTGCCGTCTGTCCTCAGCAAAGACGCCACCAAGCGGGATTCGTACCGGCGGCCCCGCTGCGCCAGGCCCACCAGCCTCATGGTGGACTTCTCGGGGAGCTTCGAGGACACCGAAGTCAACCTGAGCCGCTCGGAGGAAGGCAGCGACTCGGACTTGGCCCAGCATGGCGCTAGCGCCGACGGCAGCCCGGCTGACCACCACAGCATCCCGGCGAGCATGAACCAGGCGTCTCCGGCGGACGATGACAACAGCGAGGGCAAGCCCGAGGAGGATGTCGGCACCAGCCCGGAGGCTGCCGTTAACGCGGAGCACCAGCCCGGGGAGGAAACAGGCCGCACGCCGCACCGCACTTTCTCCGAGCGGCTCCCCGGAAACCGACACAACGGGGGCCGCAGCGTCGGTGCCAGGTCGGCCCGGGTTCGGGGTGCACACCAGCGGCCGGTGTCCGAGGCTTGGATCGGCATGTACCGTGTCAACAACCGCCATGGAAGTAAGTTGGTTCTTCAATCACTCTAAATTATACCATATCCTCTTACTTTCTTCAAAAAAAATCAATGAATTAACTGACCCTATGGATGATTATCAATAAAAATTGATGTTTTGACTGACATTGGAAGTGCCAGATTGTGAAATGACGTTATTTCATTAAAATGAAACCAAAAGCTTTTCATGAACTACACTGATAAGTAGGGTGTGGGAAAACATCGATTCTCCTTTTTAGAAAATCAATTTTTTTATTTCATTATTTGTTTTTATCAATCCAACAAAACAAGACATCAATACCATAACAATGCAATCCAATTCCAAAAGCAAAGCTGAGCCAGCAACACTCAGAACTGCAATAAACAGAGCAATTGAGGAGACACAAACACCACACAGAACAAACCAAAAGTATTGAATATTAACAACAGTAGCAATATTAGTTATAATTTTAGCATAGCAGTGATTAAAAAATCGCTCATTGACATCATCATTAGACATTTATAAAAATAATAAAAAAGAACAATAGTGTCACAGTGGCTTACACTTGCATGGCATCTCATAAGCTGGACAACACACTGTGTCCAATGTTTTCACAAAGATAAAATAAGTCATATTTTTGCTTCCTTTAATAGTTCAAACAAATTTACATTATTGCAATCAGTTGATAAAACATTGTCCTTTACAAATATAAAAGCGTTTTACAAAAATCTACTACTCTGCTTCCATGTCAGCACACTGGAGTAGATCCTGCTGAAATCTATTGAATGAATAGAGAATCCTTTTCAATCGGGAAAAAATAGTTTTTGAATCGGATCATGTTGAATTGAAAAAAAAAAAAAGATTTTGAATCGAATCGTGACCCCAAGAATCGATATTGAATGAAATCGTTTGAGACCCAAAGATTCGCAGCCCTACTGATAAATAAGTGACTGTTGATCACATTATGTCCACCCTCAACTGGGCCAGGGTGGAAGTGAAATTAAATTGAGGAAGTTTCATTCCTCTGAAGATAATCTCTCTTCTGTCATTTAAAAAAAAAATGATTTAAGTCATCAAGGTTTTATTGTTTTAACTGGAAGTGTGACTAATGACATGCAAAAACTCTCCTATCTCGACACAGGCCTGCCAGTTAAAACGCAACCAACTGGTCTTCAGAGCCAGGTGGTGGCGAGCGTAACGCTGGATGGGCCCAAACAAAACCGTCTGGTTGGGGATTCCTAGGCTAGCCCTCCAGCCAATATGGTGGTGGAGAATTGGGTTAAAATTTGATGAGAATGTAGGCCGAGGGAGCTTGTCACCATCTGTGTCGTCCACGGAGGGGCACACGCACTTAAACCTTCAACTCAAACGCCCTGTTTGTGTCCTGGTTTTCAGATATCCGCTGTCCTTTCTGCTCCAAGCCTTTTCCTGGAGGTCGGATTGAGGATCACCTGTTGAGCTGTCTCACATCCCCGCCGCTTCCTTACAACAGTGAGTGTTCACGCTTACAAATCTGATCTCGCCACCGCAGAATCATTGATGTTTTGTTTTGTAGCGGATGTGCTGAGCAAAGACAGCGGTGAGTGTTCCATCTGTTTGGAGGATATGGTGCAGGGCGAGACCATCGCCAGGCTGGCTTGCCTCTGCGTCTACCACAAGAGGTATGAATTACCATGAATTGATTAACGTGGACCCCGACTTAAACTAGATGAAAAATGTATTCGGGTGTTACTATTTAGTGGTCAATTGTACGGTGCAATCTACTAATAACATTTTCATTCAATTAATCAAAGGTAAGAATGTTCAGTAGACTTGTTTGATGACATGCTGTTATATTCGATTCTTGGCAACTTCCACCAATAACACACACACTTTTTTACTAATAGATTTGGCACTACTTGTTCGCCCTGGCTCATAAGCACATTATGATGGGATTGTCTTGAGTCTAGCTGGTTGTAACTTTGCTTCTAAACACACCTCATACACACCTGGTCTGCCAGAGAATAAGAAGTCAAGGAGGAGCGTATTGAGAGTAGGGATGTACAGTACAGGCCAAAAGTTTGGACACACCTTCTCATTCAATGTATTTTCTTGACTATTTAGATTGTAGATTGTCACTGAACGCAACAAAAAATGAATGAACACGTGGGGTTATGTACATAACAAAAAAAGGCTGAAATAACTGAAAACATGTTTTATATTCTAGTTTCTTCAAAATAGCCACCCTCTGTTCTGATTACTGCTTTGCACACTCTTGGCATTCTCTCTGTGAGCTTCAAGAGGTAGTCACCTGAAATGGTTTTCACTTCACAGGTGTGCTTGAAGCTCATTGATTTTTTTGTTGTTGTTAAAATGAAGCTAAAAATGAAATTGTTTCATGGTCCCCTTTATTTTGAAATGTATCAAAGTATTGAAATACATTTTGGTATCAGGACAACCTTTATTGGAATGCATCGGACCATGTCATAAAAAGCAAAAATATACTGATCAGTTGTGAATATATAGAGCACCTCAGTCAAGGTAGAAAGGACTGGATGAAGACAAACTTCACAGAAATTGGTCAAAAAGTAATTTTCTTATGTGGTAACTTCAACTGACCTCTTAAACCAGGGGGAGCTCCACAAACCATGTTAAACCCAGATTCAGATCTAACAAAGGTCTTAACTCATTCTCCTCCTATGCCTCATCAATATGGAATGCAATCCCAACAGGTGTAAAAGTAAGTGCATCTCTAGCCTCCTTTAAAACCGCACTAAAAGAACACCTCCAGGCAACTTCAACCCTAAACTAAAACCCTCCCCCCTCCACATCCCACCTTCCCGGATTGTAAATATTCAAATGTATATACTTATTATTATGCTTTCTGATCCCTGTATGTCCACTACTTGCTGTACATATCCTACAAAGTCACACCTACACTGTTTCAATGTAAATTTCTCACTTGATGCAATTGTTGATGACTGAAGTGATGATATCAACCAAACCTACTCCCCCCCAACATCCCACCCCCCCGATTGTAAATAATAATGTATATACTCTGATGATTAACTTGTGTGATGACTGTATTATGCTGATAGTATATATTCGTACCATGAATTGATTTACAAGGACCCCGACTTAAACAAGTGGAAAAACTTAGCGTTTAGTGGTCAATTGTATGGAATATGTACTGTACTGTGCAACCTACTAATAAAAGTTTCAGTCAATCAAAAACCCTAACAAAAACAAAAGCCCTTTGAAGACTTTACAGAAACATGTTTAGCATGAGTTTTTATCCCAAACAAGACCAAGCAGAATAACAAGTCACTGTGCTACACTTATTGATAATATCTTCACTAATGATTTTGATAATACTACTACAAGTGGTCAATCAAATAACACGACAGATGGATGGACTTTATAAGACAACAGAAAAGATAGCACTGCCAAAATTCCAACATTTGTGTACATATCTTCACAAATAGAATACTTATTATTAGAAATGTCCGATAATATCGGACTGACGATATTATCGGACCATAAATGCTTTAAAATGTAATATCCGAAATAATCGGTTTCAAAAATGAAAATTAATGACATTTCAAAACGCTGCTGTACAGAGTGGTACACGGACGTAGGGGGAAGTACAGAGAAGTACAGAGCAGTTGCGTCTCCCAGTCATGTTTGCCAACCCTCACGATTTTCAGTGCCCCTCCCTAAAATCTCCCGGGGCAACCATTCTCCCGAATTTCTACCAATTTCCACCCAGCCAACAATATTGGGGGTGTGCTTTAAAGGCACTGCCTTTGTGTGCCGGCCCAATCACATAATATCTACGGATTTTCACACAAGTGAATGCAATTCATACTTGGTCAACAGCCATACAGGTCACACTGAGGGTGGCCGTACAAACAACTTTAACACTGTTACAAATATGCGCCACACTGTGAACCCACACCAAAGAAGAATGACAAACACATTTAGGGAGAATATCCGCACCGTAACACAACACAAACATAACAGAACAAATACCCAGACCCCCTTGCAGCACTAGCTCTTCTGGGACGCTACAATATACACCCCCCCGCTATCCTCTACCCCCCAACCCAGCCCACCTCAATCTCCTCATGCTCTCTCAGGGAGAGCATGTCCCAAATTCCAAGCTGCTGTTTTGAGGCATGTTAAAAAAAATAATGCACTTTGTGACTTCAATAATAAATATGGCATTTTTTTCCATAACTTTAATTGATTTATTTTGGAAAACCTTATTACATTGTTTAATGCATCCAGTTTGGCATCACAACAAAATTAGGCATAATAATGTGTTAATTCTACGACTGTATATATCTGTATCGGTTGATATTGGAATCAGTAATTAAGAGTTGGACAATATCGGAACATCGGCTATCGGCAAAAAGCCATTATCGGACATCTCTACTTATTATGCATGTAGAGAAAAGCCTGTCTGTGCATGCCGGACAGCAAAGCTCTGTCTGTCTGTTATTTCACTTCACCTTTTTCTGTGTTGATTGAGCTATGTTACAGCAGCAAATAATTACACTATGTTGAATGAAGAGTTTCCTGAAGCTGTCTCTGATAGATAGATAGATATAATAATGTAAGTGCATCATAAAGCCTACATGAACTCCATGGTGTTCAGGGATAGTCTCCTATTGCGTTTGTACTATTTTTTTTCAGCTATATTTACATTAATCATTAGTAATGTAGCAGCCTAGTTTTGAATGGCAGTGTCGCTGCTATCACATGTTCATAAAAATATAACATTTACATAATATAAATCAACTACAGGCTTCCTAAATGCTGTAATAAATTAAGCATGATGAGTTGAACATATGTCAGCATGTGGCATGATAAGGACATACTTAGTATCTCAGGTAACTAGGACTGTTTTGTTTTTACTTAATGGAAAACATATCGAGATATATATCATATTTCGCCATTCAGCATACGGAGCGGAAAACACAACCAAGAATTTTAGACTTTTTCACCACAGTCTGTAGTCTATTGACCCCCAGGCTATTTGGTAGCAGCGACCAGGTGGAGATGTGATGGCGACAGGTGGAGTTACACCGATACTTACACCCACCCAGCCCCTTCCCCGATCTGTCCGCCGGAGAGACACAACCTAACTAACATATTTTATGGGGAAAAAACTGACTAGTATTGTTTTGCTATTTTTTACTGCAAATGAATATATGTTATCAGCGTCTTTGACTTATAATAATGTGCATCTGCCTTGAGAAAAACATATTGGTCGATCTCGAGTCCAGGTGTACCTAATGTTGTGACCGGGTGAATCTTTATAAAGTTAATGAAGTTTAGTTTTGACTATGTCTCGAAAACAAATAGTGGTGATGACTTCAAGATATGTATATTTCAACTGTATATATTTTCCAAAGATAAAATATGACACTGTGAGAGGGTGTGGTGTGATTTCATTTGCGATGTGGTAACGCCTCGAGAATCAAATATCTTGCAGACTCCCAAAAAAAAAAGGGTATAAAAGGGACTGTGGAGAAAATTTTACACCAAACATATCCAATACATATTTTTTAACCACATTTTAAATGTAGATCAAAATCATCACAAGTCCCTTGTTAGTTACCACATTCCAAGAAGGTTTCCAAAGTAAAACACAATAGAAGTGAACATTAGGTGTCCTCATGTCTTGTCATTGTGTTATTGTATGAACGACAACACTTTTGCATGCCAGTATATAAGATAATCCCACATCTACAACAGGGTAAAATTGTACAATAATGCATCCAAAGTACACACTGCTGGACTGGAAAGGGTTACTTTCAGTTTGAGCGTGCTCGTGTGTCATCTCAGAACAGGAAATGTTCCTCCGGGTAGACAATCCACATATGGCGTATCAGCAATGATTGCATCACATGACCCTGACATTAGCTGGCAGACATGCTTTTTCAACAGATGTCATCGCTTGTTCAGCACCGAACCTTAACAAACAACACATGGGAGGTGTGGTCGTTTTTTTGGCCGTGCATGGGCAGTCTGGACCCACCCAACTGGGGTGGGCCTCTGCGAATTGGAGCAAGGATGTGAACATGAAGGTTGATGATGTCATTCATCTAAATGTTGAACACTAACCTACACACCCTGTGCTGTGGTCTGGATGCAGCTGCATTGACGCCTGGGCCAAAGTGAAGCCCTGCTGTCCCGAGCATCCCTCAGACTGACTTCCGTGTCACATGACTTCCCCACGGTGACCACAAAAGACTCAGGTAGGACCAATGACTCATTCAGACGGATTGTTCCGGTGAACATTTCTCTCATTCTTTCCATTTCCTAAAAGGAAAGCTATTTCAAATCAAACTGTTCCAAAGTCAAACTTTCACCATCATAGTAATAGTAATGATGAATGGCACACACAGGGCTAGACACTTAAGTAAATGTACCGACTCATTTCTAAGCAATTTAACTACGGTACCCAGAAAACCACTAACATTTTAACTGAAGTGGGTAATGTTCAAAGTGTAATGTGAAGAGCAACCTGTATTATTCCTAATGGTAATGTGAAGTGTAAAAGGAAGTTAAACACTGTTAAAGTTTTGTGTGCCTCCACTTACCTCACCTAACCACCTCTCTGTATCCTTTTTTTTAAACGTTGTTAAGATGAGAGATGTCCGATAATATCGGACTGCTGATTAAATGCTTTAGAATTTAATATCGGAAATTATCGGTATCTGTTTCAAAATTATCGGTATCTGTTTCAAAAAGTGAAATTTATGACTTTTTAAAATGCCGCTGTGTACACGGACTTAGGGAGAAATACAGAGCGCCAATAAACCTTAAAGGCACTTCCTTTGCATGTCAGCCCAGTCACATAATATATGCGGCTTTTCACACACACAAGTGAATGCATCACATACTTGGTCAACAGCCATACAGGTCACACTGAGGGTAGGCGTATAAACAACTTTAACAGTGTTACAAATATGCGCCACACTGTGAACCCACACCAAACAAGAATGACAAACACATTTCGGGAGAACATCCGCACCGTAACACAACAGAACAAATACCCAGAACCCCTTGCAGCACTAACTTTTCCGGGACGCTACAATATTCACCCCGCACCCCCAACTTCCTCATGCTTTCTCAGGGAGAACATGTCTCAAATTCCAAGCTGCTGTTTTGAAGCATGTTAAAAAAATAATGCACTTTTTGACTTTAATATTAAAAATGGCAGTGCCATTTTGGACGATTATAAAATCGATTAGTAAACGTCAATAATCGATTTAAGTATTTCAAATAAAGTAATGAAGACAGTTCGAAATTTAAGCTGTCTGTATTTTAGAGCACTTATGTTCCAATTTTGCACACATTTTCGTGAACTTATTAAATGTGGAAATTAATTTAACAGCCTCTTATGACAAATGCATGTTTTTTTTAAGTTGCAAGTGATAAATGCCTATTTAGTGAAACTGCGTCTTTATATAAATTAAAGATGCATCATACAATATTCGATTTTTAATCGAATCGTAGCTCCTGAATCGTAATCGAATCGTGAGGTGCCCAAATATTACTACCTCTAATAACAACATTGGGGTCATCGATAAATTGCTTTGTTTGTGTTTCTTTTCTTCGGCTCAGGCTTTCAAACTGGATTCGAGAGGTCTTTTAAGGTGCGAAAGCGAGAAAAGCGCTGCCTCTATAGCCGACACTCCTGTTTTTTCTGTGTGTAGAGTTTTAGTTCTTGTCCTGTGCTCATATTTTAATGGCTTTTTTCTCTTTTTTTTTGTATTTTCCTGGAGCAGTTTCATGTCTTCCTTTACGCGATATTTCCCGCATCTGCTTTGTTTTAGCAATCAAGAACATTTTAGTTGTTTTTATCCTTCTTTGTGGGGACATTGTTGATTGTCATGTCATGTTCGGCTGTATTTTGTGGACGCCGTCTTTGCTCCACTGTAAGTCTTTGCTGTTGTCCAGCATTCTGTTTTTATTTACTTTGCAACCAGTTCAGTTTTAGTTTCGTTCTGCATAGCCTTCCCTAAGCTTCAATTACTTTTCTTAGGGGCACTCACCTTTTTGTTTCTTTTTGGTTAAACCATTAGATACCTTTTTATCTGCATGCTGCCTCCCACTGTTTCCGACATCTACAAAGCAATTAGCCACCTGCTGCCACCTACTGATTTGGAAGAGTATTACACGGTTACTCTGCCAAGCTCCAGACAGCACCGACACTCAACAAAAACACATCATTTGCAGACAATAATTACTTGTTTGCAAAAAATGTTTTTAACCCAAATAGGTGAAATAAGCTCATATCTCACGGCACAGTGGTTGAAAAACACTGCCGTAATGTATGTGATAACCCGGTTTAAACATCACAAAATGCCACAAACTCAGTCAGCCGTTTTGAATACCTTTGGCTATTTTCAGAAGTTGACATCACTGGAGTAACACTTCTGCACTCAGTTGACTCTGACCATGTTATCAAATCAGTCATACTGGAAATACACCAAAACATGGAAAGAGATGTGGTCTTAATCATTCACAATTCTTATGTAAGACAAGAACACATATGCTTGGCTTTTTCTATGCATTAAAAATCGTAACTAAATAGCCAACAATTGATTCAACAGACTGAAGGTCCTCTGCTGCGATCATTATACTCCCTCTCAAAACATCCAAACACTGTTAATAATAATCCATTTACATGTCATGACCTGAAATTTAACCAAATATGAGTGATATTGTTTTTATAAGCACCAATGCGATGGACTATTGATAGCAGAGAGCTAATGCTAGCTGCTATTTTTGCCACACTGAGCCGACCTATATTGTAGTGTCCCGGAAGAGTTAGTGCTGTAAGGGGTTCTGGTTATTTGTTCTGTTGTGTTTATGTTGTGTTACGGTGTGGTTGTTCTCCCAAAATGTGTTTGTCATTCTGGTTAGGTGTGGGTTCACAGTGTGGCGCATATTTGTGAAAGTGTTAAAGTTTTTGATACGCCCACCCTCAGTGTGACCTGAATGGCTGTTGACCAAGTATGCCTTGCATTCACTTGTGTGTGTGTGTGAAAAGCCGCAGAAATTATGTGATTGGGCCGGCACGCAAAGGAAGTGCCTTTAAGGTTTACTGGCGCTCTCTACCTCTCCCTACATCCGTGTAAACAGCGGCGTTTTAAAAAGTCATACATTTTACTTTTCGAAACCGCTACGGATCATTTTGAAACAGATACTGATAATTTCCGATATTGCATTTATCGGCCATCTCTACTTAAAAACCTTGAAAATGCACCATCATCTGAGCTTATGTCCTCTCTTCTTTGTCCCCCTCACAGGAGACCACATCTTCTCTCTCTCTCTCTACAGAGATATATGAATATATATATGTGAATATATAAAATATGTCAGCAAACCAATAAAGTCAACACAAGACCCTCAAAGGAAGCGGCGTTGACCCGGCCCGGACCATTTCAAGAGAAACAAAAAAAACGTCTGCTCCTGGCGTGCCTCGACATAATCCTCTCTCTGGAATGACAAACTTTTTTCGAGGAGAGAAGGTCGTCTCAGCTACGAGTCTGAGGTGTCTCATCCGGTATTTTAGGGGGAAGAAATACGGAAGTTGTCTCTCGTCACACGCAATGTTTCTTTTCCAGGTTGGCCAGCGAGAGGGAAACAGTCTAGCATGATGGGAGAGGGGGGGGCGTGGTCACCGGGTGTTTAGTGTTAACATTTCAGCACATTTAGTCTGGGAGGTGATTGTGCTGCTGGCTTGTTTAGCTCCATTGGCGCTGGTGTTTGCACCCATTTGAGCACTTTTTGTCCCTCGGGGGGTTTTTTCTTTATTTTATTTTTTTGCTTGCTTCATGTCTGAGCTGTGATGATGATGATGATGAGTGTTTACTGTGAATTAGGTCAGTTTAAAAAGACAACATTCTGTTACATGTAGCGTCGGGACGCACAACGCCGCTTCACGTTCCCCTTCTGCTTTGATGTGCTTTAGGTCACGTGACCCGACATCACCCCAACCTGGCCACTTTCCTTAAAGTTCCTTTTTGGGCGCAACAAGGACATTGTTTCCCTTATCTTTTTTTAAATTTAAGATATTTTATCATCATAATGGCATAACCGGTGAATGTTTTTGTAGTGTTTTTTTTTTCTTTTTTTTGAGGGGTCTGGACCCAGCTGGCAACTGTTTCAGGAGAAATGCGGTCAAGAATGATTGCTTTAAAGCTGACTTTGTTCCCCTCCCCCTCTTTAATTGAATGGTTTGATCTCTTGGCTGCTGCTCTGCAGTCCGAGGTGCTACGACTCTTGATGTCCCGCCACCAGGGGCAGTCATGTGCATGGTTAATTTTTACGGGAGGCGGAAGAAGAAGAAAAAAATGCCAAAACGTCATCTGTGAGTGAGTGCAGAGGCTTGTGTCAATGTTACATTCTCGTGGTGATAATTTAATGATGTTGCGTACTCTTGGTGGGAAAGGGGGGGTTGTTTGTGTGTTTTTGATAAAAGTGGGCGGGGTTGTCAAGTTTAAAAAGTCAAGGACAATCTCAGCCTGCTCATTTAATCTCCTTTAAAGTTGTGTGGTGCAATACCTCAGATTTGTATCAACGATTACTAAAGTCAAAGCTGTGTGTGTGAGAAATCTGCTCCAAACAAGGATGGAATTTTGTATGAAAAGACCCCTCCAAATCTTCAAAGGTTGTGACCCCTACATCCCAACATATGGACAATCTGCCTTTAACTCTGCTCTAAAAAAAAAAAAAAAGAAAAACCCACATGGAATTTTATTTATTGAATTGTAAATATGTAATGCAGTTAAAAGAATGGCTTGTTTTTGTCTGTTCGATATGCTCTTTCTAAGCTCCGATCTTTTGTACGTCTCAGAAATTGTTTTTATATGTATTTTTTACAATAAATATGTGTGAATAAATTCCCTTTTTGTATGTCATTTGACATCTGCTTACAGTGTGTGTGGAAAGTATTGACAACGCTTCATTTTTTCCACATTTATTCCAAAATGGAAAAAAATATATTTTTTTACCTCAAAATTCTACACAAAATACCCCATAAGGACAAGGTGAAAACTTTTTTTTTTTTTTTAGAAATGTTTACAAATTTATTAACAATAAAAAAAACTGAGCTCAGGGGCATCCTGATTTAGCTGATCCTCCTTCAGGTGTTCCTGCAGTTTAATTTTAGTCCACCTGTGGTAAATTCAGTTGGTCGGACATTATTTGCAACGTTCATATTGTTACTCAGCCAGCGTTGGTGGGTCTGATGGACCCCTTGCATTTTGTGGATTTGAATGCCTCACAAACACTTTTATGTTAATATATCTGTTTAGTATTTTAGGAGGGCTAGCTATTTCTGATGGATTGCAAAACTTTAAGGAGGTTGTCAGGGAAGTAAACTAGGTAGGAATGGTTCACAGAGTAATATTCAATATTTTATTGTTTATGCTTCATATTGTAGTGACGGCGGATCTGGCACGCACATATGAGTGGCAGGCATTCTTTTTTAATCACTGATGATCGAAGACGAGCACCCATGTTCCCGACGTCCGTGGTCCCCCACTAATCGTGTGTCATTTTAGTTACAATATATTTTTGACACCATGGTGTTTAAAGTGTTTGCCTGCCAACACAAAAACAGCCACATTCATCTGTTCCATCTTTTGTTTTTCCACCATCATTCTAGTTCTACTCAGTCAAGGTCATGTATTTGTTGTGCACTCTTAAAGGCACACTGTGTATTATGGTAAATTATTATCTTGCCAGCAATGAGTGAATTTGAACGAGGAACTAATCTGTTTAAATTCAAAAAGGTTTATGAATGTTAGATTTTTAAGTAAAGAAAACGTGACATACTGTATTTGTATTTTGCGCCAACTGTTGCAAGTTGTCTGACATACTGTAATAGCTCAATGCTTTACAGTATTGTTTGTCAGCAATTGTCCTACAAGAAGATTCACTCGTGGCAGCACGGTGGAGGAGGGGTTAGTGCGTCTGCCTCACAATACAAAGGTCCTGAGTAGTCCTGAGTGCAATCCCGGGATTGGGATCTTTCTGTGTGGAGTTTGCATGTTCTCCCCGTGACTGCGTGGGCTTCCTCCCACCTCCAAAGACATGCACCTGGGGATAGGCTCCTCCCACCTCCAAAGACATGCCTCTGGGGATAGGCCCCTCCCACCTCCAAAGACATGCCTCTGGGGATAGGCCCCTCCCACCTCCAAAGACATGCACCTGGGGATAGGTTGATTGGCAACACTAAATGGTCCCTAGTGTGTGAATGTTGTCTATCTGTGTTGGCCCTGTGATGAGGTGGCGACTTGTCCAGGGTGTACACCTGTCTACCGCCCGAATGCAGCTGAGGGGGCTTAAGCAACCCCCGCAACGCCATAAAGGACAAGCGGTAGAAAATGGATGGAAGATTCCCTCCAGACTGGGTGGTTGTAACTGGTTTACTAGCATAGAATGATACTTTATGCCCCATATGGAGCTCATACCAAACATCTGTTCATAATGAGTAATTTTCTTAAACTACATGATATAATCCAATATAGTAGCTTGCAAGGTATGTTTATGGCCTCACCTGCAAATATACAGTCGGTTTTCACTCAGAGATGGTCCACATGAACTCAGGGGTGTCCTGAAATTCAAACATAACAGTCAATTCCACATTGAACACTCATAGCGGGGGTGAAACTGTGGGACAATGTGAGCGGAGAAATTCTAGTCTTCTAGCCTAAGAGTGTTCAACCTTGCGGTAAAAACTGTGTTGTTTGGACGATCTCAACTGTGGGACACAGGTGCAAAAGAACTCACTGTGGGATAGGGGACATAACACACCAGACAAGGCTTCAAAAGACAAAAGATACCCAGGCTAGATGGAGCTATTCTCATGGCAACGTGTTATTCTTGTTCTGAAATTGTCACGTATCCATCAAATCTGCTGTTGAAACTTGGACTATACGACCAACATATAAGTTGATTGTAAATGAGGGGCAGGACATGGCTAAGCATTCTTGCTTTTCCCCCCGCATCCCTTTTCGGTGGATGCCGTTGCTGTCCTGATCTGTGGCCCTGGATAATATTTTTGTTATGTTGTTATTGTTGTAGTCCCTTAGTTCCTGTTCTGTGCACCCTTGGGTTTGTTTTGGTTTCTATGGGGATTAATTTGGTTCACCTGCCTCTGGTTAGTGGTGGGCATGCTCACCTGCAGTCGACCACTAATCAGAGAGCTATTTATTCACCTCTCTCGCCACACTCGTATGCAACAGTCACGTAAGTTCATGTCTTGTTTGGAATTTATGCTAAGTGTTTGCTACATGCAACCTGTCAACGTAAGTTCCTTGTCCATAGTCCATGCTAAGTGTTAGCTTTAGCTCCGCCATCCTAGTCACTGCCGTTGTGTCCTTGGGCAAGACACTTTACCCACTTGCTCCCAGTGCTACCCATACTGGTTTGAATGTAACTTAGATATTGGGTTTCACAATGTAAAGGGCTTTGAGTCACTAGAGAAAAAGGGCTATATAAATATAATTCACTTCACGCCAAGTGCGATCAGCATGTTGTGCCTTCGCCTTGTGCTCTGTTTTTTTTGTACTACTTTTGAGTTTTGAGAATTAAATCATGTTTTCACCTGCACACCTTGTCCAGAGTAGTCCTGCATTCCTGGGAGAAGGATCCAGCAGTAAGCGGCGAAAACCTTGTCTTGGCAGTTGCATGTCTGTCAAATTACAAAGAGCGATGAAGTGTTGCTATATATGTCTGCCGGAATAAATAAATACATTCATTCATAGTAGCTACAGCTGCTCCTGGGGTAGACTGTTTTATGGATTCCACCCCTGCAGAATTAGGTGCACAGAACAGAATCCGATTGAACATCACTGGTCAGAGAAGTTACAATTGGATCACATGTCATTCACTGAAAAAAATTTGGAGTGCCATTTACTTAAAAAAAAGCTAGGTAACAATTTCCACACAGAAATTCTTTGTAACTTTTACTCAGGAAATAGTCAAGTAAAGTTTACTTGCCAGCAATAATTAGTTTTTAGTAAAAAGAAACTCAAGTAAACATTACTAGAGATTTTCTTTCTTAGAGACAAAATTTACTCACTCTGATAGAAAATTTTACTTAAAACTACCTTTGTATCTACATACAAAACCCTTAAAAAAATGCTTGATTTTCAGGATAATTTGACTAGTTTTTCTTTACTTTATTCGGAGCAATATTTAAGTAATATTTACATAATATTTAAGCTCCCACCTACACCACTATTGTAATATGAATGTGTTGTATTTTTAACATGGCCTACTGTTAATTAAATCAAATTATCTTAACACATCTTCTACAAATATGAAATAACACTATCAAACAAGAGCACTTTTATTACATTTACCAGCAGCATTACCAGACAAAACATAAAACTGTGATTTTTTGTTTTAGAACATTCACAATAATGCGAACAATTACAGGTAAAAGACCCGATAAAATGTCCTTAATTATAACTTTTAAGCACAACAGGAAAATCTTTCAAGAAGCTACATTGACAAGCATCATGTACTGCTTCCACACACCAAAGAACAGCATATGTACACTGTGGAAACACTCACAGTAGAAGTTTATTTCGCAAAGACCGTACCTTGGGCGACATTTTCAAAACATCCAGCTCTAGAAACAGCTTCTGAAACACTTCAAATGTATATTTCAGTTTCAGTGGGTAACTCAAGTTCATGGCGTAGATTAAGCCCATGAGCAGAAGGCAAGCCTTTGCCACGGTTTTGCAGTCATCCAGAACCTCTTTTCCTCCGACGATGACTGACACATGGGCAGGATTGTGGCCTTCCTGTGCTGCATTTCCACTGATGACGACGATCTTGAGGACATGATGAACTGAGGCACTTACATCCTGTGAATAACACCTGATTCTGTGCTCAGGAGTCAATATTATACACAGCCAGTTCATATAACCTACACATACAGACACCACGGCATTGGTTAAGTGCTGGGGAAGTATTTAGGTAACTATTGATTTTATTTTATTCAATCTTTGTCTGGGTTAACCCAGGTTTGCACTTTCATTTGTCAGTGTACACTTCAGTCACTGAGGCAACCATCATTTTTTTCAACAAGATTGTCTAAAAAATCCAGAAGGTTGTTTGAAATACCATTTTCATACTTTCAAAACATTTGCTTTTCAAATATTTCAGATTCAGAACCAGTTGAAAAATTGGGACACATAGCAATTAATTGCCAATTTAGGTTAATGGCCTAATATTTGTTAATCTGATTACAAATGTTTTTCCTCATATATAGTGGCACATGTGACTTCTATGGAAATACATTATTATACAAAGGACAAAGGTTATAGTATTAGGTTGGAGATGAGACACATTTACTATGGTGAGAATAATCATCAGAAAATCCCAAATTTTCAAAATGTACCTGGCAGTCTTCGATTAGCTCCTCTCCCGACTCTCCAAGGAACTCCATTAGGCAACGTATGATGAGATCTCTTCTGCCTTCAACATATAGCTATAAAACAGAGAAGCAAATTTATTGCAAAGAACATGTATAGGCAAACAGATACACTAAATTCACTATGCCATGTAAAAAGGCAACGTAATTGAATTGGCGTAGCGCAGTGGTAGAGTGGTTGTGCGCAACCCGAGTGTCCCTGGTTCAATCCCTACCTAGTACCAACTTCGTCACGTCTGTTGTGTGCTGAGCAAGACACTTCATCCTTGCTCCTGATGGGTGCTGTTAGCGCCTTGCATGGCAGCTCCCTAAATCAGTGTGTGAATGGGTAAATGTGGAAGTAGTGTCAAAGCGCTTTGAGTACCTTGAAGGTAGAAAAGCGCTATACAAGTACAACCCATTTATTTATAATTTATATTAATTTATTTATTTAATTTGAGAGAGGAAGAGAGAGAGAGAGATAGACAGAGAGAAAGCGAGAGATATAGAGAGGTAGAGAGAGCGCTAGAGATAGAAATAGATAGAAAGAGAGAGAGAGAGAGAGATGATAATAGCTAGCTCAGTGTGTATGAGCCCAACACAAGATGACTGACACAAATTACATTAATGTCCCTGTAACTTTACCTGGCCAAGTGAATCCAGCATCGGGCTGATTTTTGTGCCTCCCAGGAGTTTGGGAGTGTGTGTGTCCAGTTTTGACAAAAAGGTTTGCTCCAGATGAAGTGTTGTTATCCTACTGAACTCTTCTTTGATCTGAAACAGAAGATAAAAACACAACTTGATCAAGACACGCACCTTGCTAGAACAATTAATATTGTAGTCTCCCCAGTATAATAAGGGCATTAAATGTTTTGAACGAACAAGGGCAATCAGTGTGAAGACAAGGGACTGACTGACTGCGGCCACCATTTCCATGTTTTAGCCTATAGTGTTTTAACAATCCTATTCACTTGTCTGATTCAAAACTACACATCTTCACCTCCATCTCATGTTGAGGCACCTGTAACTAAATCATATTGGTGTCATTAAAAAATTCAATTTAAACCTTCAACAGCACTAATTTGATTTTACCTTGCGTAAGCTGTTGAGACCAAATTCCTGAGTCAACGTCCTTCAATATTCTGTGAAATATATTGAGAAATTATATTATGACATATCAATAAAATACTATGTGTTGCAATATGAGAAATTAAAGCAAATGTTTATTTGAAGAACACTGACGACACAGAAAGTTCCCCTAAAATATTTTTGACATTAAAATGACCACGGATGGTGTATAGTAAATTTACCTTGCTCCAAAATTACAAATCCCACCAGACAGGTTTAAGTTACAATTGATATATTTTTAGGTCCTGAAGAGGGTGTGCTTGTTGCTGCAATTTTGCAATTCGGTTTCAAACTTGCCATTTTTTCTCATTGGAATACTTGTTTAAAAAAATACTTGTTATTGAAAAAAATAAATCACGCTCCCCCACAATAACCACAAAACTGAAACCAATAGCACACTTTCTAAATTTAAAACATAAGTCTACTAGGGCTGGACCTGAATATCCCATCTTTGTGGTGGTATAAGCGGTTCGGGAGGCGGGAAGAGGACACCGCTGCTGGACTACCACCAAAAAAATGTAATAAATAAACAGCAGGAGATATCCATGCTAATGCTGTCGGACTCCGGAGCAAAGAAATAGCCAGAAGTGGGTAGTAACGCGCTACATTTACTCCGTTACATCTACTTGAGTAACTTTTGGGATAAATTGTACTTCTAAGAGTAGTTTTTATGCAACATACTTTTACTTGAGTATATTTATAGAGAAGAAACGCTACTTTTACTCCACTCCATTTATCTACAATCAGCTCGCTACTTTTTTTTAATCGATCTGTTAATGCACGCTTTGTTTGTTTTGTTTTTGTTAGACATGCATTCAAAGTAGGATCTACGCATGCCTGCGTTTCACCAATCAAATGCAGTCATTGGTGACGTTGGACCAATCAAACAAAACCAGGCGGTCACGTGACCGTCACACGTCGAATCCAACCTAAAAAAAGTTGAAAAACTTATTGGGGTGTTACCATTTAGTGGTCAATTTTGCGGAATATGTACTGTACTGTGCAATCTACTAATAAAAGTTTCAATCAATTAATCAAAAGTGTAAAGGAAAAAAGACACTTTTTATTTCAATCGTACTTCCCGTCAAAAGCCTAAAGACTGAGCGCACAGTTCCTGTCTTCACAATAAAAGCGCCGCTCCATCGCGCCTGCGCTAACAAAATAAGAGTCTCCGAAAGCCAGCGCAAACAAGCTAGCAAGCTACGGACTTTGCCGCCAATGTATTTCTTGTAAAGTGTATAAAAACGAATATGGAAGCTGGACAAATAAGATAGAGCGATTCAGTCTTTGAAAAACAAACAAACCTGAAAACACTTAAAAACATCAAATCAGCTGCAAAAAATTGCACTACAAGAACATTTGATTAACCTTCACGTGATGAAGGTCACCAGATTGGCACGTGTCAGCAAGCAGGATGTCTGAATTATTTATCTGTAGAAGCAAATGCTGATGGCGAGCAGAGAGTTGTCTTCCTCTCTCGGCGCCAGCAGCAGAAAGAATATCCCAGCATGCCACTGGGCATTGTGAATAATTCATGCTGTGTAATATTTCTACTGTAGTCACCTGTCTGCATGTATCAATGATTATTGCCTCTTTTCTTTTTGTCTACAACATACTGTATCTTAACTCTAAAGCTAATCCTACAACATATCCTAACTCTAAACCTATGACTAAACCTAATCCTACAACATGTCCGAACTTTAAACCTTGGACGTACCCTCTGACAGATCTTACACACACTGAAGAAGACACTTTCGAAACCGGTCTGTGTTTGTATTAAAATGAATAGAAGGACACAAGTGTTGGTGGCCTTGCTTTTTCTTTAAGATCTTAACTCTAAATCTATGACTAACTCTAAACCACAACATATCCTAATTCTACTGTACGTCTACAATCCCAAATCTACAACAAACTCACCCTAACTCCACAAGCTTGAACCGCTAAAAGAAACATTACATCCCCAATAGGAACACTGACCCTAAACAAATCCTAAACCTCATTACATATAACTAACCCTATTCCAGTCTCTAACCTAACAAACCCATTAGTACAAAACCTAACATTGCCACAAACACTACAACAAAACCTAACCTTAAAACAAATCCTAATGAAACCCCAAACCCTGCAACAAATCCTAAACCTATCCTACAACCAACATTATAATCCAACCCCTGACCTTGATCTTACAACAAACTCTTACCTTTGATCCCAGAACAACCCCTAAACCAATCAATCAATCAATCAATGTTTACTTATATAGCCCTAAATCACTAGTGTCTCAAAGGGCTGCACAAACCACAACACAAACCACTACCACATCCTCGGTAGGCCCACATAAGGGCAAGGAAAACTCACACCCAGTGGGACGTCGGTGACAATGATGACTATGAGAAACCTTGGAGAGGACGAAAGCAATGGATGTCGAGCGGGTCTAACATGATACTGTGAAAGTTCAATCCATAATGGATCCAACACAGCCGCGAGAGTCCAGTCCAAAGCGGATCCAACACAGCAGCGAGAGTCCCGTTCACAGCGGTGCCAGCAGGAAACCATCCCAAGCGGAGGCGGATCAGCAGCGCAGAGATGTCCCCAGCCGATACACAGGCAAGCAGTACATGGCCACCGGATCGGACCGGACCCCCTCCACAAGGGAGAGTGGGACATAGGAGAAAAAGAAAAGAAGCGGCAGATCAACTGGTCTAAAAAGGGAGTCTATTTAAAGGCTAGAGTATACAAATGAGTTTTAAGGTGAGACTTAAAGGATTCTACTGAGGTGGCATCTCAAACTTTTACCGGGAGGGCATTCCAGAGTACTGGAGCCCGAACGGAAAACGCTCTATAGCCCGCAGACTTTTTTTGGGCTTTGGGAATCACTAATAAGCCGGAGTTCTTTGAAGGCAGATTTCTTGCCGGGACATATGGTACAATACAATCGGCAAGATAGGATGGAGCTAGACCGTGTAGTATTTTATACGTAAGTAGTAAAACCTTAAAGTCACATCTTAAGTGCACAGGAAGCCAGTGCTGGTGAGCCAGTATAGGCCAAATACCCTTCTTCTTCTTCTTTCGTGTAACATCAGATGTCAAACTCGGTGTCGGGTAGTCATACCTGCATCTCTGGTCCTAGGTGGAAGAGGCTGGCTTCTGAGGGCGGTCCATGTAAGAGGTAGGTCTTGATTATATGGGCGGCCATCTACTCAGGGTCACTGCACTCGTATGCCGCGCTGCTCATCAAGCCCCACGTCTTCATTGATGACCCAAAGCGACTGACCCCAGTCCATAGACAGTTTATCGTGGCCCATTGATGGCGTGGTAGGTCGTCTCCTCCGATGGCGCCATCTCCTGGGTCCCAAATGTAGTGGTGGACTCCAACTCCCACTTCTGCTTCCAAGCTGCTGCCAACCATGCATCTCTGGAGATGTCCTCAGAGTTGGAGTTGAGCAACCATACCCCAACACCTAACCTTAAAACAAACCCTAATCATAAGTGCAACCTTACAACAACACAAACCCTAACTTTAATACTAAACCTCCCATAAACCCTCATTTTAACTCTACCACAACCCTAAACTTGAACCTACGAACGCTACATCCAACCTTATCAGGAACATAAGTAACACACAATAACTCCTTAGCCTCACAATAATGCAAAAGGATTTGACTTCCCAGTTGACAAAATATTTTCTATTGACATTGTGTGTATGTCACCCTCTTATTAAATGGCCACGGATGAAGTGCTGGCTGTCCAAAGTCAGGACCCGGGTGGACCGCTCGCCTGTGCATCGGTTGGGGACATCTCTGCGCTGCTTACCTGTCTCCGCTCGGGGTGGTCTCCTGCTGGCCCCACTATGGACTGGACTCTCACTATTATGTTAGATCCACTATGGACTGGACTCTCACTATTATGTTAGATCCACTATGGACTGGACTCTCACTATTATGTTAGATCCACTATGGACTGGACTCTCACTATTATGTTAGATCCACTATGGACTGGACTCTCACTATTATGTTGGATCCACTATGGACTGGACTCTCACTATTATGTTGGATCCACTATGGACTGGACTCTCACTATTATGTTAGATCCACTATGGACTGGACTCTCACTATTATGTTAGATCCACTATGGACTGGACTCTCACTATTATGTTGGATCCACTATGGACTGGACTCTCACTATTATGTTGGATCCACTATGGACTGGACTCTCACTATTATGTTAGATCCACTATGGACTGGACTCTCACTATTATGTTAGATCCACTATGGACTGGACTCTTACTATTATGTCAGATCCACTATGGACTGGACTCTCACTATTATGTTAGATCCACTATGGACTGGACTCTCACTATTATGTTAGATCCACTATGGACTGGACTCTCACTATTATGTTAGATCCACTATGGACTGGACTCTCACTATTATGTTGGATCCACTATGGACTGGACTCTCACTATTATGTTAGATCCACTATGGACTGGACTCTCACTATTATGTTGGATCCAGTGTGGACTGGACTCTCACTATTATGTTAGATCCACTATGGACTGGACTCTCACTATTATGTTAGATCCACTATGGACTGGACTCTCACTATTATGTTGGATCCACTATGGACTGGACTCTCACTATTATGTTGGATCCACTATGGACTGGACTCTCACTATTATGTTGGATCCACTATGGACTGGACTCTCACTATTATGTTAGATCCACTATGGACTGGACTCTCACTATTATGTTAGATCCACTATGGACTGGACTCTCACTATTATGTTGGATCCACTATGGACTGGACTCTCACTATTATGTTAGATCCACTATGGACTGGACTTTCACAATAATATGTTAGATCCACTATGGACTGGACTCTCACTATTATGTTAGATCCACTATGGACTGGACTCTTACTATTATGTCAGATCCACTATGGACTGGACTCTCACTATTATGTCGGATCCACTATGGACTGGACTCTCACTATTATGTTGGATCCACTATGGACTGGACTCTCACTATTATGTTAGATCCACTATGGACTGGACTCTCACTATTATGTTAGATCCACTATGGACTGGACTCTCACTATTATGTTAGATCCACTATGGACTGGACTCTCACTATTATGTTAGATCCACTATGGACTGGACTCTCACTATTATGTTAGATCCACTATGGACTGGACTCTCACTATTATGTTAGATCCACTATGGACTGGACTCTCACTATTATGTTAGATCCACTATGGACTGGACTCTCACTATTATGTTAGATCCACTATGGACTGGACTCTCACTATGATGTTAGATCCACTATGGACTGGACTCTCACTATTATGTTGGATCCACTATGGACTGGACTCTCACTATTATGTTGGATCCACTATGGACTGGACTCTCACTATTATGTTAGATCCACTATGGACTGGACTCTCACTATTATGTTAGATCCACTATGGACTGGACTCTCACTATTATGTTAGATCCACTATGGACTAGACTCTCACTATTATGTTAGATCCACTATGGACTGGACTCTCACTATTATGTTAGATCCACTATGGACTGGACTCTCACTATTATGTTAGATCCACTATGGACTGGACTCTCACTATTATGTTAGATCCACTATGGACTGGACTCTCACTATTATGTTGGATCCACTATGGACTGGACTCTCACTATTATGTTGGATCCACTATGGACTGGACTCTCACTATTATGTTAGATCCACTATGGACTGGACTCTCACTATTATGTTAGATCCACTATGGAATGGACTCTCACTATTATGTTAGATCCACTATGGACTGGACTCTCACTATTATGTTGGATCCACTATGGACTGGACTCTCACTATTATGTTAGATCCACTATGGACTGGACTCTCACTATTATGTTAGATCCACTATGGACTGGACTCTCACTATTATGTTGGATCCACTATGGACTAGACTCTCACTATTATGTTAGATCCACTATGGACTGGACTCTCACTATTATGTTAGATCCACTATGGACTGGACTCTCACTATTATGTTAGATCCACTATGGACTGGACTCTCACTATTATGTTAGATCCACTATGGACTGGACTCTCACTATTATGTTGGATCCACTATGGACTGGACTCTCAGTATTATGTTAGATCCACTATGGACTGGACTCTCACTATTATGTTAGATCCACTATGGAATGGACTCTCACTATTATGTTAGATCCACTATGGACTGGACTCTCACTATTATGTTAGATCCACTATGGACTGGACTTTCACAATAATATGTTAGATCCACTATGGACTGGACTCTCACTATTATGTTAGATCCACTATGGACTGGACTCTCACTATTATGTTAGATCCACTATGGACTGGACTCTCACTATTATGTTAGATCCACTATGGACTGGACTCTCACTATTATGTTAGATCCACTATGGACTGGACTCTCACTATTATGTTAGATCCACTATGGACTGAACTCTCACTATTATGTTAGATCCACTATGGAATGGACTCTCACTATTATGTTAGATCCACTATGGACTGAACTCTAACCAGGAAGGCGCTATCCTCTTGTCTCGGAACATAGACTTCGCATTGAGCCACATTTGACTAACTGCACTAGAGCAAGCCCGGTCACAGGCAATTACAGAGCCTGCTAGCCTGGGTATGGAGTCAGTTAAGTTAGAACTAGCCAGCGCCAGGCTGGATGATCCCTGTACACATAGCAATTTTCGTAGAATTATACACAACTCACAAAATGTTTTTTCTACTGTGTCTATGACTACGTCAGAGTTAGACATGCGCTCTACTGAGGTAGCAAATTATGATGCGTTCAGTTTATCGCAGCGCCAAGTAGATAATCTGAAAATTCCCGTCATATCAATTCCTAGATATGGTCGTAATTATTTTAAGTACACTGCGCATAATAAACGTAACATTATTAATATTGCTACGACGGATAATTTAATCAACAACTCCTTAAAACAGCCCACTACCTATAATATGGGCTTTCTAAACATCAGATCTTTGTCTCCCAAAACGTTATTAGTCAATGAGGTCATTAGAGACAACAACCTTAACGTCATCGGTCTTAGCGAAACCTGGCTTAAACCAGACGACTTTTTTGCGATAAATGAGGCATCCCCTCCTAACTATACGAATGCGCATATTGCCCGTCACCTCAAAAGGGGAGGGGGTTTCGCACTAATATACAACGAAAACTTTAACTTTAGTCCTAACTTAAATAATAAATATAAATCGTTTGAGGTGCTTTCTATGAAGTCTGCCACACCTCTGCCTCTGTGCCTGGCCGTTATCTACCGCCCCCCAGGGCCCTATTCGGACTTTATTAGTGAATTCTCAGAGTTTGTTGCTGATCTAGTGACGCACGCCGATAATATAATTATAATGGGGGACTTTAATATCCATATGAATACCCCATTGGACCCACCGTGCGTGGCGCTCCAGACTATAATTGATAGCTGTGGTCTTACACAAATAATAAATGAACCGACGCATCGCAGCGGCAATACGATAGACCTAGTGCTTGTCAGAGGTATCACCGTCTCCAAAGTTATGATACTCCCGTATACTAAAGTAATGTCCGATCATTACCTTATAAAATTCGAAGTTCAGACTCATGTTCGGCAAGCTAATAAGAATAATAACTGCTATAGCAGCCGCAACATTAATGCTGCCACAACGACGACTCTTGCGGACCTACTGCCCTCGGTAATGGCACCGTTCCCAAAGTATGTGGGCTCTATTGATAACCTCACTAACAACTTTAACAACGCCCTGCGCGAAACCATTGATAGTATAGCACCGCTGAAGTTAAAAAAGGCTCCAAAAAGGCGTACGCCATGGTTTACTTTAGAAACTAGAGCTCAGAAATTATTATGTAGAAAGCTGGAACGCAAATGGCGCACGACTAAACTTGAGGTGCACCATCAAGCATGGAGTGATAGTTTAATAACTTATAAACGCATGCTTACCTTAGCTAAAACTAATTATTACTCAAATCTCATCCGCATTAATAAAAACGATCCAAAATTTTTGTTTAGTACTGTAGCATCGCTAACCCAACAAGGGACTCCTTCCAGTAGCTCCACCCATTCGGCAGATGACTTTATGAAGTTCTTTAATAAGAAAATTGAACTTATTAGAAAGGAGATTAAAGACAATGCGTCCCAGCTACAACGGGGTTATAGTAACACAGATACGATTGTATATACGGCGGATACTGCAAATATCCAAAATAGTTTCTCTCGTTTTGATGAAATAACATTAGAAGGATTGTTACAACATGTAAATGGAATAAAACAAACAACATGTTTACCTGACCCACTTCCTGGGAAACTTATCAAGGAGATTTTTGTATTATTAGGTCCATCAGTGCTAAATATTATAAACTTATCACTTTCCTCGGGCACTGTTCCCGTTGCATTCAAAAAAGCGGTTATTCATCCTCTCCTTAAAAGACCTAACCTCGATCCTGACCTCATGGTAAACTACCGACCGGTGTCTCACCTTCCCTTTATTTCGAAAATCCTCGAAAAAATTGTTGCGGAGCAGCTAAATGAGCACTTAGCGTTTAACAATCTATGTGAAACCTTTCAATCCGGTTTCAGGGCAAATCACTCGACTGAGACAGCCCTCGCAAAACTGACTAATGATCTATTGCTAACGATGGACTCTGATGCGTCATCTATGTTGCTGCTCCTCGATCTTAGCGCTGCTTTCGATACCGTCGATCATAATATTTTATTAGAGCGTATCAAAATACGAATTGGTATGTCAGACTCAGCCCTGTCATGGTTTAACTCTTATCTTACTGATAGGATGCAGTGCGTCTCCTATAACAGTGTGACCTCGGACTATGTTAAGGTAACGTGTGGAGTTCCCCAGGGTTCGGTCCTTGGCCCTGTACTCTTCAGCATCTACATGCTGCCGCTAGGTGACGTCATACGCAAATACGGTATTAGCTTTCACTGTTATGCTGATGACACCCAACTCTACATGCCCCTAAAGCTGACCAACATGCCGGATTGTAGTCAGCTGGAGGCGTGTCTTAATGAAATTAAACAATGGATGTCCGCTAACTTTTTGCAACTTAATGCCAAAAAAACGGAAATGCTGATTATCGGTCCTGCTAGACACCGACCTCTATTTAATAATACAACTTTAACATTTGACAACCAAATAATAAAACAAGGTGACCCTGTAAAAAATCTGGGTATTATCTTCGACCCAACTCTCTCCTTTGAGTCACACATTAAAAGCGTTACTAAAACGGCCTTCTTTCATCTCCGTAATATCGCTAAAATTCGCTCCATTTTGTCCACTAAAGACGCCGAGATCATTATCCATGCGTTTGTTACGTCTCGTCTCGATTACTGTAACGTATTATTTTCGGGTCTCCCCATGTCTAGCATTAAAAGATTACAGTTGGTACAAAATGCGGCTGCTAGACTTTTGACAAGAACAAGAAAGTTTGATCATATTACGCCTGTACTGGCTCACCTGCACTGGCTTCCTGTGCACTTAAGATGTGACTTTAAGGTTTTATTACTTACGTATAAAATACTACACGGTCTAGCTCCAGCCTATCTTGCCGATTGTATTGTACCATATGTCCCGGCAAGAAATCTGCGTTCAAAGGACTCCGGCTTATTAGTGATTCCTAGAGCTCAAAAAAAGTCTGCGGGCTATAGAGCGTTTTCCGTTCGGGCTCCAGTACTCTGGAATGCCCTCCCGGTAACAGTTCGAGATGCCACCTCAGTAGAAGCATTTAAGTCTCATCTTAAAACTCATTTGTATACTCTAGCCTTTAAATAGACCTCCTTTTTAGACCAGTTGATCTGCCGCTTCTTTTCTTTCTCCTATGTCCCCCCCTCCCTTGTGGAGGGGGTCCGGTCCGATGACCATGGATGAAGTACTGACTGTCCAGAGTCGAGACCCAGGATGGACCGCTCGTCGGGACCCAGGATGGACCGCTCGCCTGTATCGGTTGGGGACATCTCTACGCTGCTGATCCGCTTCAGATGGTTTCCTGTGGACGGGACTCTCGCTGCTGTCTTGGAGCCACTATGGATTGAACTTTCACAGTATCATGTTGGACCCGCTCGACATCCATTGCTTTCGGTCCCCTAGAGGGGGGGGGTTGCCCACATCTGAGGTCCTCTCCAAGGTTTCTCATAGTCAGCATTGTCGCTGGCGTCCCACTGAATGTGAATTCTCCCTGCCCACTGGGTGTGAGTTTTCCTTGCCCTTTTGTGGGTTCTTCCGAGGATGTTGTAGTCGTAATGATTTGTGCAGTCCTTTGAGACATTTGTGATTTGGGGCTATATAAATAAACATTGATTGATTGATTGAACTCTCACACTATTATGTTAGATCCACTATGGAATGGACTCTCACTATTATGTTAGATCCACTATGGACTGGACTCTCACACTATTATGTTAGATCCACTATGGACTGGACTCTCACACTATTATGTTAGATCCACTATGGACTGGACTCTCACAATAATATGTTAGATCCACTATGGACTGGACTCTCACTATTATGTTAGATCCACTATGGACTGGACTCTCACTATTATGTTAGATCCACTATGGACTGGACTCTCACAATAATATGTTAGATCCACTATGGAATGGACTCTCACTATTATGTTAGATCCACTATGGACTGGACTCTCACACTATTATGTTAGATCCACTATGGACTGGACTCTCACTATTATGTTAGATCCACTATGGACTGGACTCTCACTATTATGTTAGATCCACTATGGACTGGACTCTCACTATTATGTTAGATCCACTATGGACTGGACTCTCACTATTATGTTAGATCCACTATGGACTGGACTCTCACTATTATGTTAGATCCACTATGGACTGGACTCTCACTATTATGTTAGATCCACTATGGACTGGACTCTCACTATTATGTTAGATCCACTATGGACTGGACTCTCACTATTGTTAGATCCACTATGGACTGGACTCTCACTATTATGTTAGATCCACTATGGACTGGACTCTCACTATTATGTTGGATCCACTATGGACTGGACTCTCACTATTATGTTGGATCCACTATGGACTGGACTCTCACTATTATGTTAGATCCACTATGGACTGGACTCTCACTATTATGTTAGATCCACTATGGACTGGACTCTCACTATTATGTTAGATCCACTATGGACTGGACTCTCACTATTATGTTAGATCCACTATGGACTGGACTCTCACTATTATGTTAGATCCACTATGGACTGGACTCTCACACTATTATGTTAGATCCACTATGGACTGGACTCTCACTACTATGTTAGATCCACTATGGACTGGACTTTCACTATTATGTTAGATCCACTATGGACTGGACTTTCACACTATTATGTTAGATCCACTATGGACTAGACTCTCACTATTATGTTAGATCCACTATGGACTGGACTCTCACTATTATGTTGGATCCACTATGGACTGGACTCTCACTATTATGTTAGATCCACTATGGACTGGACTCTCACTATTATGTTGGATCCACTATGGACTGGACTCTCACTATTATGTTAGATCCACTATGGACTGGACTCTCACACTATTATGTTAGATCCACTATGGACTGGACTCTCACACTATTATGTTAGATCCACTATGGACTGGACTCTCACACTATTATGTTAGATCCACTATGGACTGGACTCTCACACTATTATGTTAGATCCACTATGGAATGGACTCTCACTATTATGTTAGATCCACTATGGACTGGACTCTCACTATTATGTTAGATCCACTATGGACTGAACTCTCACTATTATGTTAGATCCACTATGGAATGGACTCTCACTATTATGTTAGATCCACTATGGACTGAACTCTCACACTATTATGTTAGATCCACTATGGACTGGACTCTCACAATAATATGTTAGATCCACTATGGAATGGACTCTCACTATTATGTTAGATCCACTATGGACTGGACTCTCACTATTATGTTAGATCCACTATGGACTGGACTTTCACTATTATGTTAGATCCACTATGGACTGGACTCTCACTACTATGTTAGATCCACTATGGACTGGACTTTCACTATTATGTTAGATCCACTATGGACTGGACTTTCACACTATTATGTTAGATCCACTATGGACTAGACTCTCACTATTATGTTAGATCCACTATGGACTGGACTCTCACTATTATGTTGGATCCACTATGGACTGGACTCTCACTATTATGTTAGATCCACTATGGACTGGACTCTCACTATTATGTTAGATCCACTATGGACTGGACTCTCACTATTATGTTAGATCCACTATGGACTGGACTCTCACACTATTATGTTAGATCCACTATGGACTGGACTCTCACACTATTATGTTAGATCCACTATGGACTGGACTCTCACACTATTATGTTAGATCCACTATGGACTGGACTCTCACACTATTATGTTAGATCCACTATGGAATGGACTCTCACTATTATGTTAGATCCACTATGGACTGGACTCTCACTATTATGTTAGATCCACTATGGAATGGACTCTCACTATTATGTTAGATCCACTATGGACTGAACTCTCACACTATTATGTTAGATCCACTATGGACTGGACTCTCACAATAATATGTTAGATCCACTATGGAATGGACTCTCACTATTATGTTAGATCCACTATGGACTGGACTCTCACACTATTATGTTAGATCCACTATGGACTGGACTCTCACACTATTATGTTAGATCCACTATGGACTGGACTCTCACAATAATATGTTAGATCCACTATGGACTGGACTCTCACTATTATGTTAGATCCACTATGGACTGGACTCTCACTATTATGTTAGATCCACTATGGACTGGACTCTCACTATTATGTTAGATCCACTATGGACTGGACTCTCACTATTATGTTAGATCCACTATGGACTGGACTCTCACTATTATGTTAGATCCACTATGGACTGGACTCTCACTATTGTTAGATCCACTATGGACTGGACTCTCACTATTATGTTAGATCCACTATGGACTGGACTCTCACTATTATGTTGGATCCACTATGGACTGGACTCTCACTATTATGTTGGATCCACTATGGACTGGACTCTCACTATTATGTTAGATCCACTATGGACTGGACTCTCACTATTATGTTAGATCCACTATGGACTGGACTCTCACTATTATGTTAGATCCACTATGGACTGGACTCTCACTATTATGTTAGATCCACTATGGACTGGACTCTCACACTATTATGTTAGATCCACTATGGACTGGACTCTCACTACTATGTTAGATCCACTATGGACTGGACTTTCACTATTATGTTAGATCCACTATGGACTGGACTTTCACACTATTATGTTAGATCCACTATGGACTAGACTCTCACTATTATGTTAGATCCACTATGGACTGGACTCTCACTATTATGTTGGATCCACTATGGACTGGACTCTCACTATTATGTTAGATCCACTATGGACTGGACTCTCACTATTATGTTGGATCCACTATGGACTGGACTCTCACTATTATGTTAGATCCACTATGGACTGGACTCTCACACTATTATGTTAGATCCACTATGGACTGGACTCTCACACTATTATGTTAGATCCACTATGGACTGGACTCTCACACTATTATGTTAGATCCACTATGGACTGGACTCTCACACTATTATGTTAGATCCACTATGGAATGGACTCTCACTATTATGTTAGATCCACTATGGACTGGACTCTCACTATTATGTTAGATCCACTATGGACTGAACTCTCACTATTATGTTAGATCCACTATGGAATGGACTCTCACTATTATGTTAGATCCACTATGGACTGAACTCTCACACTATTATGTTAGATCCACTATGGACTGGACTCTCACAATAATATGTTAGATCCACTATGGAATGGACTCTCACTATTATGTTAGATCCACTATGGACTGGACTCTCACTATTATGTTAGATCCACTATGGACTGGACTTTCACTATTATGTTAGATCCACTATGGACTGGACTCTCACTACTATGTTAGATCCACTATGGACTGGACTTTCACTATTATGTTAGATCCACTATGGACTGGACTTTCACACTATTATGTTAGATCCACTATGGACTAGACTCTCACTATTATGTTAGATCCACTATGGACTGGACTCTCACTATTATGTTGGATCCACTATGGACTGGACTCTCACTATTATGTTAGATCCACTATGGACTGGACTCTCACTATTATGTTAGATCCACTATGGACTGGACTCTCACTATTATGTTAGATCCACTATGGACTGGACTCTCACACTATTATGTTAGATCCACTATGGACTGGACTCTCACACTATTATGTTAGATCCACTATGGACTGGACTCTCACACTATTATGTTAGATCCACTATGGACTGGACTCTCACACTATTATGTTAGATCCACTATGGAATGGACTCTCACTATTATGTTAGATCCACTATGGACTGGACTCTCACTATTATGTTAGATCCACTATGGAATGGACTCTCACTATTATGTTAGATCCACTATGGACTGAACTCTCACACTATTATGTTAGATCCACTATGGACTGGACTCTCACAATAATATGTTAGATCCACTATGGAATGGACTCTCACTATTATGTTAGATCCACTATGGACTGGACTCTCACACTATTATGTTAGATCCACTATGGACTGGACTCTCACACTATTATGTTAGATCCACTATGGACTGGACTCTCACAATAATATGTTAGATCCACTATGGACTGGACTCTCACTATTATGTTAGATCCACTATGGACTGGACTCTCACTATTATGTTAGATCCACTATGGACTGGACTCTCACTATTATGTTAGATCCACTATGGACTGGACTCTCACTATTATGTTAGATCCACTATGGACTGGACTCTCACTATTATGTTAGATCCACTATGGACTGGACTCTCACTATTATGTTAGATCCACTATGGACTGAACTCTCACACTATTATGTTAGATCCACTATGGACTGGACTCTCACAATAATATGTTAGATCCACTATGGAATGGACTCTCACTATTATGTTAGATCCACTATGGACTGGACTCTCACACTATTATGTTAGATCCACTATGGACTGGACTCTCACACTATTATGTTAGATCCACTATGGACTGGACTCTCACAATAATATGTTAGATCCACTATGGACTGGACTCTCACTATTATGTTAGATCCACTATGGACTGGACTCTCACTATTATGTTAGATCCACTATGGACTGGACTCTCACTATTATGTTAGATCCACTATGGACTGGACTCTCACTATTATGTTAGATCCACTATGGACTGGACTCTCACTATTATGTTAGATCCACTATGGACTGGACTCTCACTATTGTTAGATCCACTATGGACTGGACTCTCACTATTATGTTAGATCCACTATGGACTGGACTCTCACTATTATGTTGGATCCACTATGGACTGGACTCTCACTATTATGTTGGATCCACTATGGACTGGACTCTCACTATTATGTTAGATCCACTATGGACTGGACTCTCACTATTATGTTAGATCCACTATGGACTGGACTCTCACTATTATGTTAGATCCACTATGGACTGGACTCTCACTATTATGTTAGATCCACTATGGACTGGACTCTCACACTATTATGTTAGATCCACTATGGACTGGACTCTCACTACTATGTTAGATCCACTATGGACTGGACTTTCACTATTATGTTAGATCCACTATGGACTGGACTTTCACACTATTATGTTAGATCCACTATGGACTAGACTCTCACTATTATGTTAGATCCACTATGGACTGGACTCTCACTATTATGTTGGATCCACTATGGACTGGACTCTCACTATTATGTTAGATCCACTATGGACTGGACTCTCACTATTATGTTAGATCCACTATGGACTGGACTCTCACTATTATGTTAGATCCACTATGGACTGGACTCTCACACTATTATGTTAGATCCACTATGGACTGGACTCTCACACTATTATGTTAGATCCACTATGGACTGGACTCTCACACTATTATGTTAGATCCACTATGGACTGGACTCTCACACTATTATGTTAGATCCACTATGGAATGGACTCTCACTATTATGTTAGATCCACTCGATGTCCATTGCACCGGTCACCCCCATATCTGTGGTCCACTCCAAGGTTTTTCATTGTCCCATTGGGTTGAGTTTTTCAACAGAGGATGTCGTTGTGGCTTGTGCAGCCCTTTGAGACACTCGTGATTTTAAGGCTAAATAAACATTTGATTGATTGATTGAGAAATTACATACACACCTTGGCAGAGGGGTTAGTGCGTCTGGCTCACACTACGAAGGTCCTGGAGTAGTCCTGGGTTCAATCCCGGGCTCGGGATCTTTCTGTGTGGAGTTTGCATGTTCTCCCCGTGACTGCGTGGGTTTCATCCGGGTACTCCGGCTTCCTCCCACCTCCAAAGACATGCACCTGGAGATAGGCCCCTCCCACCTCCAAAGACATGCACCTGGGGATAGGCCCCTCCCACCTCCAAAGACATGCACCTGGGGATAGGCCCCTCCCACCTCCAAAGACATGCACCTGGGGATAGGCCCCTCCCACCTCCAAAGACATGCACCTGGGGATAGGCCCCTCCCACCTCCAAAGACATGCACCTGGGGATAGGCCCCTCCCACCTCCAAAGACATGCACCTGGAGATAGGCCCCTCCCACCTCCAAAGACATGCACCTGGGGATTGGTTGATTGGCAACACTAAATGGTCCCTAGTGTGTGAATGTTGTCTATCTGTGTTGGCCCTGCGATGAGGCGGCGACTTGTCCAGGGTGTAGCCCTGCCTTCCGCCTGATTGTAGCTGAGATAGGCGCCGAAAAGGGAATAAGCGGTAGAAAATGGATGGATGGTAAACTCAGCTTATTGAACACACATAATCAGTGTTTACAGTAGACTGTACTGTAAATAGACATTCAAGTTTAATTGCCATTGATTATTTACAACAGACTATAAGTTTGGACATAGATTATCATCTAAAACATTCTTTTTTTTTTTTTATACTTTCATTGTGAAAACAAAGAAAGGAGATCACGTCCAACAGGATGGAGAGTACAAATACATCCTGACAGTTGCAGAGGACTATAAAAACAGAGAGAAAAAAGAAGTTTTTCTACTATAATAAGAGTGACTAGCGCTCATATGTACGTGCACTAAGGTGCTAGTGTCCCCCAAGGCATGCAGACATTGGACAGACAGTTGGACAAGTGCCTTCAAAGACGCGTAACATTCTCTTCCCGGACTCCATAAGGAAAGACACAAACGTTACCATGGCGATAAAAATATGACATCAGGTGTCTCTGCTTCTGACCACAAGAAGTCTGCTATGTGACTCAGGATGGGGACAAACTGCAGGAAACAATGACGGACCAACAAATGAGGCACCTTTGATGGAAATGTTGAATATGATATTTGTACTTCTGTTCTTCATGACCGGGGGTCGGCAACTCGTGGCTGTAGAGCTGCATGCTTTAGCGCCGCCCTAGTGGCTCGCTGGAACTTTTTAAAAAATCATGAAAAATAGAAAAAGATGCAGGGGAAAACATATATTTTTTGTTTTAATATGGTTTCTGTCGGAGGACAAACATGACACAAACTTCCCTAATTGTTACAAAGCACACTGTTTATATTAAACATGCTTCACTTATTCAAGTATTTGGCGAGCGCCGTTTTGTCCTACTCATTTTAGCACTCTTTGAACTCACCGTGGTTTGTTTATACAGTGGGGCAAAAAAGTATTTAGTCAGCCAGCGATTGTGCAAGTTCTCCCACTTAAAATGATGACAGAGGTCTGTCATTTTCATCATAGGTACACTTCAACTGTGAGAGACAGAATGGGGAAAAAAAAATCCAAGAATTCACATTGTAGGAATTTATTTGTAAAATGATGGTGTAAAATAAGTATTTGGTCAAGAATTCAAAGCTCTCACTGATGGAAGGAGGTTTTGTCTCCAAATCTCACGATACATGGCCCCATTCATTCTTTCCTTAACACGGATCAATCGTCCTGTCCCCTTAGCAGAAAAACAGCCCCAAAGCATGATGTTTCCACCCCCATGCTTCACAGTAGGTGTGGTGTTCTTGGGATGCAACTCAGTATTCTTCTTCCTCCAAACACCAGCAGTTGAGTTTATACCAAAATGGATACATGGATGATACAGCAGAGGATTGGGAGAATGTCATGTGGTCAGATGAAACCAAAATAGAACTTTTTGCTATAAACTCAACTGGTGGTGTTTGGAGGAAGAAGAATACTGAGTTGCATCCCAAGAACACCATACCTACTGTGAAGCATGGGGGTGGAAACATCATGCTTTGGGGCTGTTTTTCTGCTAAGGGGACAGGACGATTGATCCGTGTTAAGGAAAGAATGAATGGGGCCATGTATCCTGAGATTTGGAGCCAAAACCTCCTTCCATCAGTGAGAGCTTTGAATGCTTGACCAAATACTTATTTTCCACCAAATCATGTTTTTAAAATTCCTACAATGTGAATTCCTGGAATTTTTTTTTCACATTCTGTCTCTCACAGTTGAAGTGTACCTATGATGAAAATGACAGACCTCTGTCATCATTTGAAGTGGGAGAACTTGCACAATCGCTGGCTGACTAAATACTTTTATGCCCCACTGTATATAAAACTTTCTCCGACTTTCTAAGACGTGTTTTATGCCACTTTCTCATTTTGTCCACCAAACTTTTAATGTTGTGCGTGAATGCACAAAGGTGAGTTTTGTTGATGTTATTGACTTGTGTGGAGTGCTAATCAGACATATTTGCTCACTGCAAGCTAATCGATGCTAACATGCTATTTAGGCTAGCTATATGTACATATTGCATCATTATGCCTCATTTGTAGCTATATTTGAGCTCATTTAGTTTCTTTTAAGTCCTCTTAGTTCAATTTATACCTCATGACACACTATCTGCATATAATATGGCTTTTAAATTTGTTTTGCAGCTCCAGACAGATTAGTTTTTGTATTTTTGGTCCAATATGGCTCTTTCAACATTCTGGGTTGCCGACCCCTGTTCATGATGATGAGGATGATGACTACAGTACATTCCAGGTTCTTCTACCAAGAAGTTCAGTTTTTTGTTATTTTCCCCCCAAAAGGGTCAGCTGGTGTTTCTCAGGTGAGGTTTTGGACTTCTGAGTCTTTTATTCTGGAGGGTCTTAAAACTGGGGATTAGAGATGTTATCAGAGGTAGTGGATCATCACGCCAGGTCCTCGCCTTCCAAGATGCTCTCACGGCGGGAAGGTGAACCTCCTCCTGAGGGCGGAGGAGGAGGTGGAGGGGGGCGAGAGGTTAGCCCAGCGGGAGGGGGGGCGGCGGTTGGCCGGGCGGGCCGGCCTCAGGAAACAGGCGTCCAGGGGCGGGGCCACCGAAGAGCGGGGCAGGTCCTGCCGGTGACAACATGACACTGAGTAAAGGAGGGCAGGAGCAATGGGAGCCAAACGGGGGGCGGGGGAAGTGGGCGGAGCTTGTGAGAGGATGAAAGAGCGGGCGACTTCAAGCGGATGCACGACACGCAGAGCATGTTCCGCCAGGCTACCGATGAACGGAATATTCTGGAACCTCTGGAGTTGAACACCATTGAGTTTTATAGAAATGGAATTTGTCTGTTCAGTCACTGTGAGAAAGACCTTTCTAAAGTGTTCAGGCAACCAGGAGACGTGTGAAGATAAATATGCAGAAGGATGATTACTGCTTGGGAGGTGTGTCTCTTCACATTAATCATTACAAACCCCGTTTCCATATGAGTTGGGAAATTGTGTTAGATGTAAATATAAACAGAATACAATGATTTGCAAATCCTTTTCAAGCCATATTCAGTTGAATATGCTACAAAGACAACATATTTGATGTTCAGACTTTTTTGTTTTTCGCAAATAATAATTAACTTAGAATTTCATGGCTGCAACACGTGCCAAAGTAGTTGGGAAAGCGCATGTTCACCACTGTGTTACATCACCTTTTCTTTTAACAACACTCAATAAACGTTTGGGAACTGAGGAAACTAATTGTTGAAGCTTTGAAAGTGGAATTCTTTCCCATTCTTGTTTTATGTAGAGCTTCAGTCCTTCAACAGTCCGGGGTCTCCGCTGTCGTATTTTACGCTTCATAATGCGCCACACATTTTCCATGGGAGACAGGTCTGGACTGCAGGCGGGCCAGGAAAGTATCCACACTCTTTTACTACGAAGCCACGCTGTTGTAACACGTGCTGAATGTGGCTTGGCATTGTCTTGCTGAAATAAGCAGGGGCGTCCATGAAAAAGACGGCGCTTAGATGGCAGCATATGTTGTTCCAAAACCTGTATGTACCTTTCAGCATTAATGGTGCCTTCACAGATGTGTAAGTTACCCATGCCTTGGGCACTAATGCACCCCCATACCATCACACATGCTGGCTTTTACACTTTGCGTCAATAACAGTCTGGATGATTGACTTTCCCTTTGGTCCGGATGACACGATGTTGAATATTTCCAAAAACTATTTGAAATGTGGACTCGTCAGACTGCAGGACACTTTTCCACTTTGCATCAGTCCATCTTAGATGATCTCGGGCCCAGAGAAGCCGGCGGACATTTATGGATGTTGTTGATAAATGGCTTTCGCTTTGCATAGTAGAGCTTTAACTTGCACTTACAGATGTAGCGACAAACTGTATTTAGTGACAGTGGTTTTCTGAAGTGTTCCTGAGCCCATGTGGTGATATCCTTTAGAGATTGATGTCTGTTTTTGATACAGTGCCGCCTGAGGGATCGAAGGTCACGGTCATTCAATGTTGGTTTCCGGCCATGCCGCTTACGTGGAGTGATTTCTCCTGATTCTCTGAACCTTTTGATGATATTATGGAGCGTAGATGTTGAAATCCCTAAATTTCTTGCAATGTCACTTTGAGAAAGGTTGTTCTTAAACTGTTTGACTATTTGCTCACACAGTTGTGGACAAAGGGGTGTACCTCGCCCCATCCTTTCTTGTGAAAGACTGAGCATTTTTTGGGAAGCTGTTTTTATAGCCAATCATGGCACCCACCTGTTCCCAATTAGCCTGCACACCTGTGGGATGTTCCAAATAAGTGTTTGATGAGCATTCCTCAACTTTATCAGTACTTATTGCCACCTTTCCCAACTTCTTTGTCACGAGTTGCTGGCATCAAATTCTAAAGTTAATGGTTATTTGCGACAAAAAAAAAAAAAAGTTTATGAGTTTGAACATCAAATATGTTGTCTTTGTAGCATATTCAACTGAATATGGCTTGAAAATGATTTGCAAATCATTGTATTCTGTTTATATTTACATCTAACACAATTTCCCAACTCATATGGAAATGGGGTTTGTAGATGAATATCATTGTGAAAGCAGCCATCCTGTACTGAGCAGCCAGAACAAAATAAACATGTGGTTCCGCTGAAGATGTGCACCATTTCCTGTTCTGTGGTTTTTGTGTCTTCACAAAAGGTGACTTTCAGTGGTGAGTTTTGAACAGTAAGAAAACAAAACAAAGCAAAAGTAAAAGTGTGCAACGTTCCTTCTTTGAAAGGCACAGCAAACTTTCACAACATGTTTTGTGCTCTGTTTTTGGGTTTTGAAAAATATTTGGTGGGATTTGAGCAACAAAAACCAACTTCAGAGGTTTCAGTGAACATTTGGGATACATTCTATGTGCTGGCACCAGGACAGTAGACCAGTAAGACATTTCTGGTCATGTGATCACACAATACAACACAGATCATGCATACTAAAGACCCTAAAGACACATGATCCACAATGATTTTGCTTTAAAGGAAATAAAATCTACCTCAAATTGTTGCATTAGGGTGGTGGTGTATATTGTCATACTTGCCAACCATCCCGGATTTTCCGGGAGACTCTTGAAATTCAGCGCCTCTCCCGAAAACCTCTCGGGACAAATTTTCTCCCGAAAATCTCCCGAAATTCAGACGTAGCTGGAGGCCACACCCCCTCCAGCTCCATGCAGACCTGACTCAGCAATGTTGTGACCCTCTTAAACAGGACAATACTGCCATCTACTGTACATAGAATAGAATGTACTTTCCCTGGGGCAGAACAAAGAATACTCAAATAGTAAAGGTAAGTGTTGTTGTTTTTTTTAGTAACCAGTAAGCATAGTACAGTTAGTAGAACAACTGTGTTTTTATTACTGTGTATTTGATAGGTGCTCTCAAAAATTCAACTATTTTTTTTAAATATATATATATATAAAAAATAAATATATATAGCTAGAATTCACTGAAAGTCAAGTATTTCATACATATATATATATGTATATATATATATATATATATGAAATACTCGAGTTGGTGAATTATACTCCTCCCCTCTTAACCACACCCCCCGCCCCAACCACGCCTCCGCCCACACCCTCCACCCCCATCTCCCGAAATCGGAGGTCTCAAGGTTGGCAAGTATGTATATTGTAGCGTCCCGGAAGAGTTAGTGCTGCAAGTGGTTTTGGTTATTTGTTCTGTTGTGTTTAAGTTGTGTTACGGTGCAGATGTTCTCAAGAAATGTGTTTGGCATTCTTATTTGGTGTGGGTTCACAGTGTGGCGCATATTTGTAACAGTGTTATGGTTGTTTATACGGCCACCCTCAGTGTGACCTGTATGGTTGTTGACCAAGTATGGCTTGCATTCACTTAGGTGTGTGACTTGGCCGGCACACTCTTCGTATGGAGGAAAAGCAGATGTGGCGAGAGTTCGTAGAAGACGTTAAAGGCACGCCCCCAACATTGTTGTCTGGGTGGAATTCGGGAGAATGGTTGCCCCGGCAGATTTTTGGGAGGGGCACTGAAATTCAGGACTCTTCCGGGAAAATCGGGAGGGTTGGCAAGTATGTTTATGTCACCACATGACAATTGCTGGAGAAATACTGTACAGGAAAACATTCACGCACTACTTGGTATTGAATCAACAACAATAGTGTACGAAACAGGTTATTATATTTAAACCCGCATCAGCAATTAAAACATATCTTATGTAGTACTGTTAAAATTTAAATTGCAGAGAAACATAATAAACGTGAAAAAATAAATGATCTGAACTCACAATTTGTAGCACTCATTGGAGTTTCCGGGGTTGGCCGACACGGTCTCACAAAATGTAGTTTCTCTTTAAATATCCTTCTTGAAAATCGCCTAGCAAATATATGTGTTGTCTTATCATTAAAAATGTAGACGAGGCGTGTTGGCTGAGTTCTTAAAGTTTACTCCACAGCGTGCTCATCAAAAACATCCTTGGCTACATTCAACCTAAACGGGGCTACAGCGCATGCTCTTCACTACTGTGGCATGCTGGGTAATGGAGTTCTTCTGTTACCTAGCTCATAACGTCACAATATATTATCTGCCTTAGGCCAGCTAGTTGGCCTTACTGACAACAACTCGTGATCTGATTGGCTATCGCATCTGTCCGTCAAAATGTTTGTGCCCGCATTGTTGATTCTGAACTTCTGAAGGCCTCCGGCAGATTTGGTGCAGCATGGCAACATAAGCCAGCTAAATTCTGATTGGATAAAAACTCTATAACCTATAAACAACAGCGCTGGAAGGAGCATAATATGATGTGAAGAGAATATGAATACTTTTTGAAATTTAGGGAAAGTAAATAAAAATACTTTTTATCTTGAATTATGATGATGATTTCTGGTTATGTTAGTCCAGCAGAGAAGGTCTCGCTGGCCCTGAGGACACACCACTGCTACAGTATATACAGTACATGACTAAAGCTATCATTTCCATATGCCCTATTTTTCGGATTGTAAATCACAGTTTTTTTTCATAGTTTGGCCTGGGGTGCGACTTATACTCTGGAGCGACTTATGTGTGAAATTGTTAACACGTTACCGTAAAATATCAAATGATAGTATTTATCACGTAAGAAACTAGGCGTACATCAGCAGTCGTCACACACACACACACACACACACACACACACACACACACACACACACACACACACACACACACACACACACACACACATCAACCAATAAAAATTTGGCGGGGGCGGGTCATGGCAGAAGTGCATTGTGGAAAAAAAAAGATGCTACCTGCTACTACTTCTGTACCTATGAAAATTGATCATTTCAACATTGGCAGTAACTTATAAAAACTGGGAAGGGCTGAACAAAAATGGCGATTAGTAGTGACAGATTGTTAGGTAAACGTATAGCACGTTCTATATCAGACCTGGGCAGATTAAGGCCTGGCGGCCACATGCAACCTGTTAAACGTTTCAATCTGGCCCGTCGGACATTCCCAAATAATTTATTTAGATCTTTAAAATGGAAAGCGTAGCTGCCATTATGATGTGCACTCATGTTTTCTAATGAGTGAAAAGCCATTTATCAACAACACCCAGAAACGGTGTCGGCTTCGCTGGGCCCGAGCTCACCTAAGATGGACTAATGCAAAGTGGAAAAATGTTCTGTGGTCTGACGAGACCACATTTCAAATGTTAGAATGAATAAAAAAACAAACATTTGTTGTCATGTGTTTCATAATGAATGTGAAAGATAGGCAAAATTCCCCCTAAAAAGTAGAGTTCCCCTTTAACTATCAGCCGAGCGACAGCTTGTATTGATTGATTAAAACTTTTATTAGTAGATTCCACAGTACAGTACTTATTCCGTATTATTGACCACTAAATGGTAACACCCAATAAGTTTTTCAACTTGTTTAACTCGGAGTCCACGTTAATCAATGAATGTTAATGTTGTGTCGAGGTACCGCTGTATTAAGTTGAAATATCCACAACAAACCACATAATCAGTGTTGGACTCCATCAAAAAGGTCTTGTTAGTAGCACAACGCATGGTTTGAGAACCGCAAGAGGAATTGTGTGGTATAATGTGGGAATAATAAAAGAAAACAACACAATACAAGACATACAAACCCCGTTTCCATTTGAGTTGGGAAATTGTGTTCGATGTAAATATAAACAGAATACAATGATTTGCAAATCCTTTTCAAGCCATATTCAGTTGAATATGCTACAAAGACAACATATTTGATGTTCAAACTCATAAACATTTTTTTTTTGTTGCAAATAATCATTAACTTTAGAATTTGATGCCAGCAACATCTGACAAAGAAGTTGGGAAAGGTGGCAATAAATACTGATTAAGTTGAGGAATGCTCATCAAACACTTATTTGGAACATCCCACAGGTGTGCAGGCTAATTGGGAACAGGTGGGTGCCATGATTGGCTATAAACAGCTTCCCAAAAAATGCTCAGTCTTTCACAAGAAAGGATGGGGCGAGGTACACCCCTTTGTCCACAACTGTGTGAGCAAATAGTCAAACAGTTTAAGAACAACCTTTCTCAAAGTGACATTGCAAGAAATTTAGGGATTTCAACATCTACGCTCCATAATATCATCAAAAGGTTCAGAGAATCTGGAGAAATCACTCCACTCCATCCCTCAGACGGCACTGTATCAAAAACCGACATCAATCTCTAAAGGATATCACCACATGGGCTCAGGAACACTTCAGAAAACCACTGTCACTAAATACAGTTTATCGCTACATCTGCAAGTGCAAGTTAAAAAGCTCTACTATGCAAAGCGAAAGCCATTAATCTTCAACATCCAGAAACGCCACCGGCTTCTCTAGGCCCGATATCATCTAAGATGGACTGATGCAAAGTGGAAAAGTGTTCTGTGGTCTGACGAGTCCACATTTCAAATGAGTAATGTTAAAAGAAAAGGTGATGTAACACAGTGGTGAACATGCCCTTTCCCAACTACTTTAGCACGTGATGCAGCAATGAAATTCTAAGTTAATTATTATATGCAAAAAAAAATAAGGTTTATAAATTTGAACATCAAATATCTTGTCTTTTTAGTGCATTTAATTGAATATGGGTTGAAAAGGATTTGCAAATCATTGTATTCTGTTTATATTTACATCTAACACAATTTCCCAACTCATGTGGAAACAGGGTTTGTAGTTCATCCCCAAAAAAGACCTGTCATTACGAATGAGAGTCTGCATATTTTAAGCCTTAACAATTATTATTTTGTTAAATAATACCTGAACATATTTAATACAGAATTTGTATTGGCTCACCTTATATTCTGCAGATAAATAGGCCTCGGTTCTGGAGTTGAGCACCAGAGGGCGCTATTGAGCTACTATAAAGAGCCCTCATTCAATTATTTGGAAATTCCATCCATTCATTCCATTATTATTGTAGACTGATAATTGATAATTAAAAAAACATATTATGCTTTTTTTTCTTGCTTTTAGTTAACGATTCTAACTTCATATACGCATGCGATGTCAGCAAGTAATAATGTATTGCTTTACCGTGTGTCAGGATGTTTGGTATGATTTCTTTTACACCAATTATTTCAGATGAACAAGAACAGCAGGGTGCTCTTTCAAGACTAAATACACAACTTGTGACATCAATGCTGCCTGTGAAGCATGCAACAACAACAACAACATGGCGAGGGCGAGGTGGGCAATAAAAGGGGGCCAGGGGAGGAACTTACATCTCGGGGGACAGTTAGAGTCCCCATGGAGTTGTTAGTACGACAGTGTGGTTCTGGAGCAAGGAGGGAAGAGGATCGGGGAGGTTGACGAGGATAGATAAAGCGGGAAAGTCAGTAAAAACGAGGAGGAAGGGGTGACGGCACCTGGAAATAAAAACAAAAAAGGAAGTAAACAGCTGCAAAAAAAGGGAGGCAAGGGAACCACAAGCAGCCGCCATGTTGGGTTGGGGCAAGGCCTAACAACTGCAAGAGAGCCTGCACAACATTACAATCACTACAATATTAGACACCTTCTTCAGGTAACAGCTCAATCATATACGTCAGTGTTTTTCAACCACTGTGCCGCGGCACACTAGATACAGTCTGGTGTGCCGTGGGAGATTATCTCATTTCACCTATTTGGGTTAAAAATATTTTTTGCCAACCAGTAATTATAGTCTGCAAATGATGTGTTGTTGTTGAGTGTCGGTGCTGTCTAGAGCTCGGCTGAGCAGCTATGTAATACTCTTCCATGTCAGTAGGTGGCAGACAGTAGCTAAATGCTGTGTAAATGGCGGAAACAGCAGGAGGCAGTGTGAAGGTAAAAAATTGTCTAATGCTTAAACCAAAAATAAACAAAAGGTGAGTGCTCCTAAGAAAAGGCATTGAAGCTTAGGGAAGGCTATGCAGAACCAAACTAAAACTGAACTGGCTACTGAGTAAACAAAAACAGAATGCTGGACGACAGCAAAGACTTACTGTGGAGCAAAGATGGCGTCCACAATGTACATCCCAACATGACATGACAGTCAACAATGTCCCCACAAAGAAGGATAAAAACAACTGAAATATTCTCGATTGCTAAAAAAAAGTAGATGCGGGAAATATCGCTCGAAGGAAGACATGAAACTGCCACAGGAAAATACCAAAAAAAAGAGAAAAAGCCACCAAAATAGAAGCGCAAGACAAGAACTAAAGGGTGTGATGTGACAGGTGGTGACAGTACACCTACTTTGAGACAAGAGCTATAGTCATGCATGCTTGGTTATTGTTTAAAGTCGTATCCAACAATTGCGACGATGACTTTTTACCGACAACTGAGTTCCGTTTTTTAATGATTTCTGCTGGTGTTTTGCCTCCGGCTTTTTTCACCGCAAAAAAGGTTGAAAAACACTGATATACGTGATACAAGCTGGCCGGAGTAGCCCACAAGATTGATTCTTGTTAAGAAGATTATCAACAACTTTACTGAACTAATCCTCTTATAATCCTGTAATTGGTAGGAATAATTACACGCCATTTAGGACGCACGATCCATTTCATGTCCCAACTGTGAGATCACGGCTGGATGCCACACATTCATGTGGGAGTAGAGGAAGAAGACTTGTGCATATTTCATGTGTTTACCTCCATGCAGCCCGGCTGGGCTCTATCCAGGTCGACTATCTTGCTTCCCGGGCCTCCGGCTTGCATCCTCTTCTCGTCTTGGAAGCTCTGCTCCTGCAGCTTCTTGTTGAGGATGCGTGCCGCGTTCTCGCCCAGCGTGTACCCCGGGGGCGCCGACAGGTCTGGACGAATGCTCACCACCTCCACATTCCGGTCACCCTGCGTTTCTACTATTAGCTGTACGGGGCTGGGTGAGCGCCCCCTGGCGGTCCTTGTGTATTCATTCCTGGGGTCAGTGCTGGGCTCTGTGTTGGGGGGCGGCGTAGGGCGAGAGCGGCTGGGGGACTTGTTGAACTTCTGAATGGCATCGTAGACAACGGGGGTGTGGTCGATGATGTTGAAGAGGCTGGAGAGGCCGTCGTTGATGGTGGTGTGGACCGGGCTGTCCCGTGTGGTCGTGGATCTGGCCCACGCCGACTCGCTGTTGCCCTTCTGGGGGGTGGTAGGGGTGGCGGCACGGCTGGCGTTGGGTAGCTCCGCCTTGCTGGATGTGGACAACTTGCGCTGAAGTTTGGGTGAGCCGTACATTGGCGAGCAGCAGGGCCGCTCAAACTTGCTCTGGATGACCGGCGAGTACTGGACCTTCCTCGTGTTCCGTGATGGCGACGAGATGGGAGTGCTGCCCCCTTTTGGGGTGTGGCAGCGGTGGGGGCTGCTGGTCAGGTTCCTCAGGAGGTCAGTCTGCAGACCTATGCTTATAGTCTGCGTGGTCTGAGTGCCTCGTGTGGTAAAACCATTGGTCTGGCAGGCCGTGTCCCGGACCGTGGGCCCCGGTAGAGGACGGATCGCGTTTCTCACAGAAATGGCCACCTCCTTCATGTCATCACTCATATTCCGAGCCATCTGCAGCTCCAGTGAGGACGCATAGCCCACTGTGGAGCAAATAGGAGACTGGCTCGGAGAAGTCCTTAAGCCGCCGGCCTCCAGAAGGCCACATGGCCACCGCCCATTGGGGAACACCTCATCTGGACCACTGGGTGCCTCAATCCCATCTCTCCCTTTACCCCCCTTTGCAAAGAGCATGTCAGAGTCCTCTATGGGCTGCTCATCTGGTCCAGGTCTGGTTGGGCTGTGGCGGATGTGGAACTCGTAATTGTCCACCGCCACGCCGGCCCCGGTGCTACTCATTGGAGACTTGTGAAAAGCCTCAGGGCTGGTCAGGGTGCTGGTAGTGGTCAGCAAGCTGGCGCTGGTGGTAAGGAACCAGGAGTCCGGTTGAAGGGAATCCATAACTGGCTCCCCTGCTCTTGTTTCCGGGGTCTTGCCACTCCATGCCTCCTGAGCGGGACCCGGGCTGGCGGTGGATATGGGGAAGTCCCAGCCCTTGTTGTTGAACTCCTCGATGTACTTGAGGTCATCCGGGGAGAGGGGCGGGGTGACGTCGTCTTGGCCTCGCTCATCGTGACGCATCTTGTCAGGCAGAAATGGAGAACTGTCCATCAGACGCTGGAAGTCGCTCATGGAGCACACTGACTTGGCTCTGGACGACACACACACACACACACACACGAACAAAACTATATTTATTTTTAAGAAGTAAAACAATTAAATGAAATCACTACCCGTTTGTATACCCGCAAGCTCACCTCAGCAAACTGCCGCCGCTCATCTCCTCGTCAGGGTAAGACTCATGAGGGCCTTCTCTCTCTGAAAGCACATTCAGGGACTGCAAGAGAGAAACTTAAAGTTATAAAACTGATGGGGCAAGCAGCTGTCAATCACAGGATGGACACAGAAATGATGTTTTACCTCCTTAATGCAGGGGAACCTCTTCTCATTCTCCAGTCTGGAGGGCGGAGGGGCCTCCAGGCCGCTGAGAGGATCTCGAGTTAGAGCGTCCATGAAGGGGATTTTGGATGGGCTTCTCAGCCGCATGGCGCCCCCTCTTTGCTCCTCCAGCTTGGCGTCAGAGTCGGAGAGGGAGCAGACGGGCGGGATCAACACAGGGGCGGACGAGCGGAGACCACTACAGGGGGTGTCTTGTCCTCTGTGGACCGAGCTAGCGTCTGACTCCTCGGTGCCCTCGCCTCGCCGGCTGTTTCGATCTCCCAGCAGCTGTGACCACAAACCACGTGGACAAACTGCTCAGTGGCCTTGTGGTTAAGGTGTCTGCCCTGAGATCGGTAAGTCTTGAGTCTAAACCCCAGCTGAGTCATACCAAAGACTATAAAAACGGGTCCCATTACCTCCCTGCATCTCAACATCAAAGGTTGGAATTGGGCGTTGAATCACCGAAACTATCAGTGGTCCTTGAACTTTAACAATGTCCCGTACGTTCTCACCTTCTCAATCTTTTGGTGGAGCTCCCGAGTTCCGCCGTCCCACTCCGGCCTCTGGTGCTCCAAGTACTCGAGGAGCTCGGCCCTCTCGCGGCTCCACCTCTTCTCGCCGTGCTGCAGCCTCCAGCGGAGTTCCAGCGAGATGTTGTGACTTTCAGCCAGCAGGCTCCGGTGCTCCTCTCGCTCCTGTTTCAGGGCCCAATCGGGTTCTCGGCCCAATTCTCCTTCGCCTCCCTGAGTCTGGCCTCTCACTTGGCCTCGCCCCTCGTCCTCCGCCTAGACAACACGTTTTAAAAGTCAGTCTTCTCTCACAAACAGTTGTCTTTTCAGCCTCATTTCTGCCTTTTAACTGAAAAGTCCAAATGTTCTGTAGGCCAGAGAGCATGAAAGAACCTCAGCGTGACGCTATCGGAGCATGCTAACTAAATTAGCTGCCATCAAGGCGCCCGTTGAACTCCGTGTGGCTTTCTGGAAGGATATGAAGCGCGTAAAGCTGCCCAGATTAAAAGCCAGAGCTTCCCGACAGATAATGACGCTCCTAAAACTAAAAACTGCTAAATTGGTTCCCCTTGCTGCACTTTATCCCACACGCTCTCAGACAAGTTGTGTGTTTTTCAAATGGTGTACTCATGCAAAAAAAGGTGAGAAAGAACACATTTAAAATTGTATGAATTGTTATTATTCATTCAGCAACCGTTCTTAAGAACAAATGTTGTTCTTAGGCCCTCTTACTAAGTTTTTAAGGAGATTTTTGTATTCACCAATGTTTACTTAGCTGCGATTTGTTCGTAGGTAAGAACAAAATCCACGAGTGCACACACACACACACACACACACACACACACACACACACACACACACACACACACACAATTGTTGCTACTGCAAGATGCCGCAGATCGTGCGCTGGAGAGGGAGCGCATAGTTCACGACCGTGTTTTGCCCGAAGTGACGAATATTTATTTGAACGCTTGAGACTACCTCAGCAGTCCCCCCTTTCTTAAACTTCCATTTTCCCCCACGGGATAATACCAATTTCTCTGTTGTAATCTGTTTGTGTTTTCGTCGTGTGTTTGATGTTCGGCTTGTCCGACGGAATTGTGTCCTTATATGGGGAATTAAGGGCTTTTACCTATGCAAATTCAAAATTAAGGGTGTCTACTAGGGGTGTGGGAAAAAATCGATTGAAATAGAAATCGTAATTCTCACTTTGTGCGATTCAGAATCGATTGTCTTTTTTTTTTTAAATCGATTTTTTATTTTTTAAATTTTTTTTAATCAATCCAACATAACAATACACAACAATACCATAACAATGCAATCCAATTCCAAAAGCAAAGCTGAGCCAGCAACACTCAGAACTGCAATAAACAGAGCAATTGAGAGGAGACACAAACACCACACAGAACAAAACAAAAGTAGTGAATATTATCAACAACAGTATCAATATTAGTTATAATTTCAGCATAGCAGTAATTAAAAACCCCTCATTGACATTATCATTAGACATTTATAAAAATAATAAAAAAGAACAATAGTGTCACAGTGGCTTACACTTGCATGGCATCTCATAAGCTGGACAACACACTGTGTCCAATGTTTTCACAAAGATCAAATAAGTCATATTTTTGCTTCCTTTAATAGTTCAAACAAATTTACATTATTGCAATCCGTTGATAAAACATTGTCCTTTACAATTATAAAAGCTTTTTACAAAAATCTACTACTCTGCTAGCATGTGAGCAGACTGGGGTAGATCCTGCTGACATCTATGTATTGAATGAATACACAATCCTTTTCAATCGGAAAAATATCGTTTTTGAATCGAGAATCGTGTTGAATCGAAACAATCGATTTATAATCGAATCGCGACCCCAAAAATCGATATTGAATTGAATCGTGGGACACCCAAAGATTCGCAGCCCTAGTGTCTACAAATTCATATTGGGGAAATAAGGGCGTGTTTATATGCAAATTATGATAAACACACACGCGCTAACCATTTGTCATTCAGCAACTTAAAAACAGCAGGTGGGAACAATTTGGGCGTTTAAGAACACGTCATGGATTTGAATGGACTCCACTTAAGAAGTCACTTAGGAAGAAAGATAAGAGGAAAAGTTAGGAACTTATTGCTGAATGGGGCCCATTATTGTTAAATATGCCTCCCTGGTGATTGTGACTATCGTGTTGAGGGCTTCACCTTCCTTGTTGTGGCTAGTTTCATAACCAGTGTGAGAATAAGCAAGCCCCACGTTAACGTAGCCATGAATATAACCCCCAAAAAAGAGAGATTTTGGAATAAAATTGATATTAATAAATCTGGAAGATGAAAACTTTTACATATTTGTTTTGTCATATTTTGGAGCCCCATACTATTTTTGTCTCTTGCAAATGGGGAAAAATATAACTCTTGATATAACGGGGTTGCCAACCTCTGGTCTAGAAGATGATGTAAGACATTAAAGGCATCTTCCTTGTGTTTTTAGTGTTGTCCTGCCTTCTCCTTTTTGTCTGCACCTGTTTATTTAGTGATTCATCCTCGGCGAGGGGCAGGCCTTGAGGCACACCTGCTCGCAATTAACACACCAGTATTTAGGCTCGTCACTGTCAGCTTGGTCTTGCCAGTTATTGTTTCCAGAACTCCTCTCGTGCATGCACCTGCTTCACCAGACCTGGTATTTTTTCGCTACTTTGTCTGGAATTCCCTAACCTTTTGTATATTTATTTCCTAGTCCCCCTGAGGTAAAAGGATTTATTTTGTTGGACTCTTGCCCTTCTCGGTGTGCCCTGGCCCTTTCTCCTGCTGACCTTTGAGGAACCTATTTTGTCCAGATTACATGGTGTGCGTTTCTGCCTCATCGCCATTTCGTCTGATGAACTTTTTTCATTTTTGGTAATTCCACCTTGTCTTTTGTCTCTGCATTCTGGGGTCACCCCCACTATGACCAAGACCTTAACAATCAAATTGGATTCTTAGCAAGTGCTGTAATCTGCTGATGACGCTGTGACATCACAGACTTCAAAAAGGATTATTGTTAATTCAAATGTTGTTCTTCTTTATAGGGGAAAAACAACTTTTATCAACAATTTAATTGGAAATTTTGTATTTAAACCCCATAATTTGTATTAACTTTTTTGTAATGTTATTTTTAAAATATATATATATATTAACCAAATTTAAATGGTAAATGGGTTATACTTGTATAGCGCTTTTCTACCTTCAAGGAACTCAAAGCGCTTTGACGCTTTTTACCATGAATTGATTAACGTGGAACAAGTTGTAAAACTTATTGGGGTGTTACCATTTAGTGGTCAATTGTACGGAATATGTACTGTGCAATCTATTAATAAAAGTTTCAATCAATCAATCCAAAAACTATTTCCACATTCACCCATTCATACACACACTGCAAAAACTGAAATCTAAGTAAGATGAAATATCTCAAATAAGGCTGATATTTGCTTATTTTCTGTCTGATAAGATAATTCTTCTCAATAAACAGATTTTATGCTAGTGTTTTCCTTTTTAATGTTTTGGTCCTAAATGATGTCAGTAAGATATTACAGCTTGTTGCTGAGATGTTATGACCTATATTGAGTAAAACATGCTTGAAAGTAGAATATCAACTGTTGCAACACTCACAAGTATAAAAGTACTTTTTTAAAGTAATCATTTCTTACTTCAAGCACGAAAAAAAAAATCATGATGCCGAGCACATATCATGATGTCAAGATAATGGCACTAGCATTTACTTCATTTAAGAATATTTTTCAACATATTGAGCAAAAAGGTCTCATTTTTTTCTACCAAGAAAAGTGCACTTGTTATTAGTGAGAATATACTTATTTTAAGGTATTTTTGTGTTCATTGAGGTTAGCTAATTTTACTTGTTTTGGAAAGTCTTGACAAGCCGAATTTTCTTGTTCTATTGGCAGATAATTTTGCTTCGTTCAAATAAAATACCCCTCATTTTTGGATTTGTTTTTCTTGTTTTTGAACACTGACTTTTTGCAGTGCACTGATGGCAGCTCCTGCAATCAGGAGCAAGGGTGAAGTGTCTTGCTCAAGGACACAACAGACATGACGAGGTTGGTAGAAGGTGGGGATCGAACCAGGAACCCTCCACTTGCTGGCACAGCCACTCTGCCAACTGCGCCTCGCCGCCCCTGTTTACTAACATAAAGGCTGTCTCTGCTGATGGGCTTCGACAAGTCACATGGTACAACTGTCTTCAAATGTCACGTATCATATATGACGTAAAGGACTCTGTGAAATAATTTAAAAAAAAAAAAAAATAGTTAAGTTATTGTCTTGGAAGACGTTTCGCCGCTCATTCAAGTAGGATTCATCGGTTCGTGCTCATAGACTTAGAGCTGATGGTGCATGTCTTTGGAGGTGGGAGGGGCCTATCCCCAGGTGCATGTCTTTGGAGGTGGGAGGGGCCAATCCCCAGGTGCATGTCTTTGGAGGTGGGAGGGGCCTATCCCCAGGTGCATGTCTTTGGAGGTGGGAGGGGCCTATCCCCAGGTGCATGTCTTTGGAGGTGGGAGGGGCCCATCCCCAGGTGCATGTCTTTGGAGGTGGGAGGGGCCTATCCCCAGGTGCATGTCTTTGGAGGTGGGAGGGGCCTATCCCCAGGTGCATGTCTTTGGAGGTGGGAGGGGCCAATCCCCAGGTGCATGTCTTTGGAGGTGGGAGGAAGCCGGAGTACCCGGAGGGAACCCACGCAGTCACGGGGAGAACTCAGGACTACTCAGAACCTTCGTATTGTGAGGCAGAAGCACTAACCCCTCTTCCACCGTGCTGTCCAAAATAACATAATAATAATAGTAACACTCATAATGATAACAAGTAAGTCGGAAACGTTTCCAGTGAGGGTTGGACTCCGCCAAGGCTGTCCTTTGTCACCCATTCTGTTCATAACTTTTATGGACAGAATTTCGAGGCGCAGTCAAGGCGTTGAGGGGTTCTGGTTTGGTGGCTGCAGGATTAGGTCTCTGCTTTTTGCAGATGATGTTGTCCTGATGGCTTCATCTGGGCAGGATCTTCAGCTCTCACTGGATCAGTTCGCAGCAGAGTGTGAAGCGACTGAGGTGAGAATCAGCACCTTCAAGTTTGAGTCCATGGTTCTCTCCCGGAAAAGGGTGGAGTGCCATCTCCGGGTTGGGGAGGAGACCCTGCCCCAAGTGGAGGAGTTCAAGTACCTAGGAGTCTTGTTCACGAGTGAGGGAAGAGTGGATCGTGAGATCGACAGGCGGATCGGTGCGGCGTCTTCAGTAATGCGGACACTGTATCGATCCGTTGTGGTGAAGAAGGAGCTGAGCTGGAAGGCAAAGCTCTCAATTTACCGGTCGATCTACGTTCCCATCCTCACCTATGGTCATGAGCTTTGAGTCATGACCAAAAGGACAAGATCACGGGTACAAGCGGCCCAAATGAGTTTGGGTCTCTCCCTTAGAGATAGGGTGAGAAGCTCTGCCATCCGGGAGGAACTCAAAGTAAAGCCGCTGCTCCTCCACATGGAGAGGAGCCAGATGAGGTGGTTCGGGCATCTGGTCAGGATGCCACCTGAACGCCTCTCTAGGGAGGTGTTTAGGGCACGTCCAACTGGTAGGAGGCCACGGGGAAGACCCAGGACACGTTGGGAAGACTATGTCTCCCGGCTGGCCTGGGAACACCTCAGGATCCCCCGGGAAGAGCTGGACCAAGTGGCTGGGGAGAAGGAAGTCTGGGCTTCCCTGCTTAGGCTGCTGCCTCTGTGACCCGACCTCAGATAATTGGAAGAAGATGGATAATGATAACGGTAATAATAATAATATATGTTTCGGCACATCGTTCAGCATTCACACAGTTTCTGACTTGATTTGTCACCTTTGATTAAATGAAGGATAAAGACTCATTTCCTTCGCTTCCTAATTACAGCTTAGTTGTTTTTGGCTCCTTTTGCCGGGTTGAGCAACATGTTTACTGTCAGCAAATGGCGTTCTGTCCCTTAAAGGCGGTCCGGCTGAGCGGCCATCTGCGTACCTGCGCTAACTGGCACTTCATCTCGGCCCATTTGACCTCCCAGGCGGCTTTGTCGTTGGCATAGGCCTGCTGCAGTTGGCAGCGCTGCGCCTCCTCCTCACGCAGCTCCTCCCGGAACTGTTCCAGGAGGGTGCGCAGCGCCTGAAGCATTCGCCGGTTATCATCGAACTGCAAACAGGAATCACAATAATCATACTCGATGGAAAAGTCATACGGTATCAGAAACTATTCCAAAAGGTGTGATCACCTGTTGTTGGTGCGGCAGGTGTGCATCGGGTGACGCTGGCCCCGGTCTGGACCCGTCGCCATCGCCATGCTGCATCACCCCTCTCAGCTCGGAGATATCCCCCAACTGCTCCAAATAAAGAGGACAATAAACCAACATGTTGAAAATAGGGCTGCACATTAAATATGGCAGGGGTTCTCAAATGGGGGTACACGTACCCCTGGGGGTACTTTAAGGTAGTGGTCCCCGACCTTTTTGTAGCTGCGGTCCGGTCAACGTTTGATCATTTGTCCCGCGGCCCGGCGGGGGGATTCTTTTTTTTTTTTTTTTGTCATGAAAAAGGGAGTTTTTTTGAGGTTGGTGCACTAATTGTAAGTTTATCTTGTGTTTTTTATGTTGATTTAATAAAAAAATAAAAATAAAAAATAAAAAAATATATAAAAAATTCATCTGCGGCCTGGTAGCAATCAAGCTGCAGCCCGGTGGTTGGGGACCACTGCTTGAAGGTATGCCAAGGGGTATGTGAGATTTTAAAAAAATATTCTTAAAAATAGCAATAATTCAAAAATCCTTTGTAAATATATTTATTGAATAATACTTCAACAAAATATGAATGTAAGTTCATAAAGTGTGAAAAGAAATGCAACAATGCAATATTCATTTTTGTGGACATGTTCCATAAATATTGATGTTAAAGATTTCTTTTTGTGTGAAGAAATGTTTAGAAGTAAGTTGATGAATCCAGATGGATCTCTATTACAATCCCCAAAGAGGGCACTTTAAGTTGAGGATTACTTCTATGTGGAGAAATCTGCATTTATAATTGAATCACTTGTTTTTCAACAAGTTTTTAGTTATTTTTATATCTTTTTTTCCAAATAGTTGAAGAAAAACCACTACAAATGAGCAATATTTTGCACTGTTATACAATTTAGTAAATCAGAAACTGATGACATAGTGCTGTATTTTACTTCTTTATCTCTTTTTTTCAACCAAAAATGCTTTGCCCACAAAGCCGACTAGCGCGCTCTGGTCTCATTTAGTGGCCAATACCACTGGAATCTTGATATTGTAGGACCAAAAGATTGCAGAGTATGATTTAAAAGAATAATAAAAAAAAGAATAATAATTTAATCTGCGATGTGGTGAAGCTGCGATATTGGGGGCAAAATGTGGTGAGGGACGACTGTATGTACATTTAAAGACAACACTTTATCTTATTATTAGGATCAACATTTCAGCTTTTTTTATTTAAACTGTAACTTTTTTCCCCCTTATTTTGCTGTTAATGTTATTCTAACAACATTAAAACTAGCTGTGGCTGTAAATATCCCCTAAACTGCGCCCTTGCTTAGGATGAAAGGTGTATGCGTTACCTGTTGATTACAGTACTGACACTGTCAGAATCAATCAATCAATCAATCGATGTTTACTTATATAGCCCTAAATCACTCGAATAATTGTATCTAAGAAGACAAAAGCTGTCTTTAATCCTACTCTACAGAAGACTTGTAAAACTCCACTCTGTAGGATGGGAAGCAACATGAAGGTGTTCTGTTTCTTTCATGTAGTGTAATCATGAGAAATATATTGTCTACAAAGCGAAAAGGAAGCAGGACCAGACTCCCATACAGGGACCTCTTCTTTTAACTGTTTTATGACCTTTTCTTTGAACTGTTGTAATCAAAGGCGATGGCTGTTTATGACCCTCCCTCCCTTAGAAACAGCTGTTGCCATGTAATCAGGGACAGTCCAGATAAAAGAGAAGACGTGTAACCATTGGTCAGGAGCGTGGTTTGACTGGACAAGAGTACAGTCCAGACGTCTCTCCTCAATTGAGCCAAATTGAAATCTGTCTCTGTTTAATTCCTTGCTTCTTTGTCTGTTTAATAGATGGCATCAGTGTTTGAACCTGACAGACACAAAGCCTGTGGTTTTAAGTGTTTTTTTCAGCCATGTTGGAAGGGGAGGGGGACTTTCTTTTTGCTTAAAGCTTATAAATATGTAAAGTTGACTTTTATTGTATTTCAATAATGTCATGGTGCCCAAGGTGGCCTTGAAGATGGGGGGGGGGGGGGGGGGGGGTCCTGATTAAAAATGTAAAAAACCAGATGGAGGAGGTCATAATAAGCTGAAATGAGCGTGGATGTTGCTCCTCAGGGAGAGATAACATCTCCTCACAATGTCTCCGCTCTGATCAACTTATGAAAAGGAATATTCTTTATTTCCTCAACGGAACACTAATGTTCTGGCGGACACTTCCTGCCCATTAAAGGTCACCTGTGGCTGCACGCCCTCGTCGAGTGCCTGGACTTTGCGTCCGAGCCTCCATTGGGCCAGGATGGACCTGAGCTTCATGTAGAAGATGGCCGTGTTGCGTCTGAAGAGACGGACCTCTTGTTGCAGCGCCGCCCTCTCCTGAGCCCACAGAGACTCGGGACTCTGGAGGCCTGGCAGCTGCAGACCTCCATGCTGCGTCTCGGGATGTGGACGCTTTTCCTCCTGCAAGAATAAAACATGCTAAAGGTTAGAATTTGCTATTTCAATTCAACTGATATGAAGAATTTGAAATGTTATTAGAATAGAAAAGAAAAGAATAGAAAGTACTTTATTGATCCCTGAGGGAAATTCAGCATCACAGTTCACTCACAATAAACAGTAATAATAATAAATAATATAATTAATATTATATATTTTATATGTAATATATATGAATAATATAAATATCTTCTACAAATATTCTACATTTAAGTGCAGTCAATAAGGAACATACGCATCATACATTATACAATATATATATTATTAAAGCTCCAGAATGTGGAACTGGAATTACAGGAAGTGGAATCAAATTCATTATTATTAAAAACTTTTTTTTATAGCCAAGTAACAAAAATCATTGTTCACGTTTATTGCAAAGGTTTTTCGGCCTCAGTACCAAAAATATTTCACAAACACTAAAATTAAAAACAAATTCTGTCTATTTTAAATACTTGGGGGGAAAAAAAAGATGATTTTGGGTAAATAAGTATTTTCCCACCCATAATTTAAAGGTTATTATTAAGAGTGTCTCAATACAACTTTTTCACTTCCGATATGATATTGACATTGGAGCCCTTGGTCGATACTGATACTGATCCGATATGATATCAGCAAGAGTCATACATATACTTTTATTATGTTCCATCCATCCATTTTCTACCACTTATTCCCTTTGGGGTTGCAGGGGTTGCTGGTGCCTATCTCAGCTACAATCGGGCGGAAGGCAGGGTACACCCTGGACAAGTCGCCACCTCATCGCAGGGCCTTTTATTATGTTGTAGTGTGGACTTTTAGTAAAGGCTCGATCAAGTGAAATTACACAAACATAACAATGGTAGGTATTAAAGTTCAAGTTAAAGTACCAATGATTGTCACACACACACTAGGTGTGGCGAACTTATTCTCTGCATTTGACCCATCACCCTTGATCACCCCCTGGGAGGTGAGGGGAGCAGTGGGCAGCAACGGTGGCCGCGCCCAGGAATCATTTTTGGTGATTTAACCTCTAATTCCAACCCTTGATGCTGAGTTCCAGGCAGGGAGGTAATGGGTCCTATGATGTCATTGTGGCTTTGTGAAATGTGGACTCGTCAGACCACAGAACACTTTTCCACTTTGCATCAGTCCATCTTAGATGATCTCGGGTCCAGAGAAGCCGGCGGCGTTTCTGGATGTTGTTGATAAATGGCTTTCAACTTTGCATAGTAGAGCTTTAACTTGCACTTACAGATGTAGCGACAAACTGTATTTAGTGACAGTGGTTCTCTGAAGTGTTCCTGAGCCCATGTGGTGATATCCTTTAGAGATTGATGTCAGTTTTTGATACAGTGCCGTCTGAGGGATGGAAGGTCACGGTCATTCAATGTTGGTTTCCGGCCATGCCACTTATGTGAAGTGATTTCTCCTGATTCTCTGAACCTTTTGATGATATTATGGAGCGTAGATGTTGAAATCCCTAAATTTCTTGCAATTGCACTTTGAGAAACGTTCTTAAACTGTTTGACTATTTGCTCACACAGTTGTGGACAAAGGGGTGTACCTCGCCCCATCCTTTCTTGTGAAAGACTGAGCATTTTTTGGGAAGCTGTTTTTATAGCCAATCATGGCACCCACCTGTTCCCAATTAGCCTGCACACCTGTGGGATGTTCCAAATAAGTGTTTGATGAGCATTCCTCAACTTTATCAGTATTTATTGCCACCTTTCCCAACTTCTTTGTCACATGTTGCTGGCATCAAATTCTAAAGTTAATGATTATTTGCACAAACATTTTTTTTATGAGTTTGAACATCAAATATGTTGTCTTTGTAGCATATTCAACTGAATATGGCTTGAAAAGGATTTGCAAATCATTGTATTCTGTTTATATTTACATCTAACACAATTTCACAACTCATATGGAAACGGGGTTTGTAGAAGTTGACTTCCTGTTTTCATCCTCAATTCAAATGTATGGAAGTGATCCCTCAATGCCCACACTGCAAAATCTGAAATCTAAGTAAGATTTAACATCTCAAATAAGGCTGATATTTGCTTATTTTCTGTCTGAAAGGATCATTCTTCTCACTAAGCAGATATTATGTTAGAGCTGTTTAAGTGTTTTTGGTCCTAAATGATGTCAGTAAGATATTACAGCTTGTTGCTGAGATTTGATGAGCTATATTGAGTAAAACATGTTTGAAAGTAGAATATCAACTGTTGCAAAGCTGTGTCATCAACACTCACAAGTAGAACACAACTTTTTTTAAAGTAATAATTCTTACTTCAAGCATGAAAAAACAAACCATGATGCCGAGCACATATCATGATGTCAAGATAATGACACTAGCATTTGCTTCATTTAAGAATATTTTTTAACATATTGAGCAAAAAGGTCTTTTTTTTTTTTTTTACCAAGAAAAGTCCACTTGTTATTAGTGAAGTGAAGTGAATGATATTTATATAGCGCTTTTCTCAAGTGACTCGAAGCGCTTTACATAGTGACACCCAATATCTAAGTTACATTTAAAGCAGTGTGGGTGGCACTGGGAGCAGGTGGGTCAAGTGTCTTGCCCAAGGACACAACGGCAGTGACTAAGATGGCAGAAGTGGGAATCGAACCTGCAACCCTCGAGTTGCTGGCACGGCCACTCTACCAACCGAGAATATACTTCTTTTAAGGTGTTTTGGGGTTCATTGAGGTTAGCCAATTTGACTTGTTTTGGAAAGTCTTGACAAACCGAATTTTCTTGTTTTATTGGCAGATAATTTTGCTTAGTTCAAACAAAATACCCCCAATTTTTTTTATTTATTTTTACTTGTTTTGGAAAGTCTTGACAAGCCAATTTTTTTGGTTTTATTGGCAGACAATTATGCTTAGTTCAAATAAAATACGCCTAATTTTTGTATTTTTTTTACTTGTTTTGGAAAGTCTTGAAAGCCGAATTTTCTTGTTCTATTGGCAGATAATTTGGCTTAATTTAAAAAAATACCCCTCATTTTTGTATTTTCTTTTTCTTTGTTTTTGAACACTGACTTTTTGCAGTGCAAGCCTGATGCGTAGTAAGAAATACAAACAAAGGCAGGTTTGCGGCCTGCACTCTTGTACCTGCGGCGGCGAGGCGACAGTTTCCCGTTCGTCCAACGCGACTCTCATCCTTCTTTCGTGATCGGCACGCAGCAGGTGCCCGTCAGCAGTGGGCGCCTCCCGTAGCTGAACGCACAACAGCAGAAGACGCGGGTTAGTCACAGCACTGTCATGACCCCGGCAAAGAAGCCCAAACATCAAATCAAGGCCTTGGCGCCTGATTTGTTTGCAATGTCACGGTTCGGCTTCAGCGGCGACCTTCGGCCTGGCCTGGCCTGTCAGTCCAATGTCGGACACAAATCACACGGCGCCCGCTAATCCCGCCTCAGTCCCTTCACCTCGGGGATTAATGAAAGAATGCAGGCAGATGTGCTGCGTAATTATATGTCATCGTTGTGTCACTGACTTTTCAAACAATGAAGGACAAAACTGTGGAAAATAAAGGGCAAACAAACTACTGTATTTCCTTGAATTGCCGCCGGGGCGCTAATTAATGTAAAACCTCTTCTCACTCCGACACTTACCAAAGGCATGCAGTAGAAATTTGAGTCTGACGTAAGGATACCATCATGAAAAGCACATTTAATAATGGTCTTACCTTTACTTATAAATGAAGTCCATGCCAGCTTTTTCTGATCAAAAAGCATCGATAACATGTTTCTAGAAGTCTTCCTTATCTTTCTTCAGTTTTAAAAGTCTCTCTGTCTGGATGGAGATCTTCCTTTATTACCTCCTGTTTCGATAGTAATGCCAGTTTAGAAAACTGCTATCAGACCGCTGCTATCAGTTAGCTCGGCGCCTGGAGTGCGGGCGACGACAGAATTATCCTCGGACAACTCCCCCTCCCGTTCTGCAACCGTGGGTGATCTCTTTATCCCACCACTGCATGAAGTGTTATTGTATAAATAATACACTGGGTATTTAGGACTGGAACATGCTGTATTTCAGCCCGGTTGTTTACATAGCCAGCAGAGGTCCATAGTGTACCTGCCATGTCATATCCGTCCCAGCACAATCACGTCACTCATTTCACTTCTTCAGCAGCCGAGTAGTCGCAAGAAGGATCACTAGCGCCCTCTACCACCAGGAGGTGGGAGTCATTTAATGACTCATATTTTACACACAAAGCTACGGTATTGTGACGGTCTCAAGCCGTCGTCTTGCGGGTTCCCAGGACCACCAAGGAAGGACATGGCTTGAGCTGTTTGACTTTGTTTATTTTTCAATAAAACCTCAGTCCAGGTCGCTCTTCTGCTCCTCCTCTCCGCTCGCTCGGCGTCACCTCGCCGCCATCTTGGGCCGGGCTCCAGCGTGCCCTGCCTGTCTGCCGGACCGTCGGCTCCACAGGTATATTAATAAAACATAGCTGCTTACTGTTCTTTTTAGTATTCAATAGCTTGGCCCTTAAATTCAAATGATTGAAATCAGCCTCCTCCATTTTGAAAATGATGACAGGTGAGGTGTCACTCGTGATGTCACCAGTTTGATGAGACGGTAATACTAAGCATGCAGTAATTATTTTGCCAAGCGAGTTCGACCAGGCAGTAATTGAAGGCAGGCACATACTATATGTCCGGCGGCAATTCAAGGAAATACTAAAATTAGCACTGAAAAGGACTCTAAGCTTGACTTTCTTTTGAAATCATTGATCTATTTTTCTAATTCTTTATTTTTCTCTCTTACTACAAAATGGTGACTTTTAATCCGACTATCAGTCATTTCTCCTACACCTTTTTGGATAGACTTTAAAACTCTTTGGAGTAACTTTGTAAAGCATATTAGAAACTAATAAATTCATCACCATGACTATTGATTTTTTTCCTATCAGCATCCGCAGAAAGAGCATCCATCCATCCATTTCCTACCGCTTGTCCCTTTTGAGGTAGCGGGGGTTGCAGGAGCCTATCTCAGCTGCATTCGGGTGGAAGTCGGCGTACACCCTGGACAAGTCGCCACCTCATCGCAGGCCCGCCATGGAAACCCAATCCATGAAGTTCTCTGCGTGCTGTACGTGGGCTAATTGGAAGGTCACATGAAGTTTGGAGCTCTGTAGCAACTGACTTGGTGGCTGACTTGCTGTTGTTCCCAAACTCTTCACTTTTCTCGGCATAGCTCGGTTGGTAAAGCGGCCGTGCCAGCAACTTGAGGGTTCCAGGTCCGATCCCCGCTTAAGCCATCCTAGTCACTGCCGTTGTGTCCTTGGGCAAGACACTTTACCCACACGGCAACTCTACCAACCGAGCAATACCGGTTGGTAGAGTGGCTTGACTTTGGAATATTTAGGAGCGAGGAAATTTCCCGACAGGATTTGTCGCACAGGTGGCATCCTATGACAGTTCCACGCTGGAAATCACTGAAAGCGGCCCATTCTTTCACAAATGTTTGTAGAAACAGTCTCCACCTGCCTAAGTGCTTGATTTTAGTGATTAGGGCACCTGATTCTCATTTGGATGGGTGGCTAAAAAGTACATATCAAATGATGATATACATTATATACTTTTTTTTTCTCCACTAATTGTTAAGATTAGTCTTATTGATGTCATGTCTTTTGATCATGTCTTGTTTGGCTATGTTCCGTTGACCTTTGGACTCTTTAAGTTCCTGGTTTTTTTTCACTCTCTTGTTTTGTTTCCGTGGTTACACACGCACCTGTGTTAATCATGTCACTGTTATTTAAGCCTGTCTTTTTCTGTTGGGGGCTTCAAGGTGGAAGAGGGGTTAGTGCGTCTGCCTCACAATACGAAGGTCCTGAGTAGTCTGGGGTTCAGTCCCGGGCTCGGGATCTTTCTGTGTGGAGTTCGCATGTTCTCCCCGTGACTGCGTGGGTTCCCTCCGGGTACTCCGGCTTCCTCCCACTTCCAAAGACATGCACCTGGGGATAGGCCCCTCCCACCTCCAAAGACATGCACCTGGGGATAGGCCCCTCCCACCTCCAAAGACATGCACCTGGGGATAGGCCCCTCCCACCTCCAAAGACATGCACCTGGGGATAGGCCCCTCCCACCTCCAAAGAAATGCACCTGGGGATAGGTTGATTGGCAACACTAAATGGTCCCTAGTGTGTGAATGTTGTCTGTCTATCTGTGTTGGCCCTGAGATGAGGTGGCGACTTGTCCAGGGTGTACTCCTACTTCCGCTCGATTGTAACTGAGATAGGCACCAGCACCCCCCCTGTGACCCCAAAGGGAATAAGCGGTAGAAAAAGGATGAATGGAAGTTCCTGTTTTTTTTCACTCCCTTGTTTTGTTTCCATGGTCACCCTTTAGTTTCACCTGTTGCTCATTTGGTCACACGCACCTGTGTTAATCATGTCATTTTTATTTAAGCCTGTCTTTTTCTGTTGGTTGGCCTGGCGAAATCAACTCTGTTACCCCTGTTTAACGCTGTTGGACTTCTGCTACCATAGTGCCACCATGCTGAGTGAGTTTTGTCCATTTTCATGTCAGAGTTTTCATGCCCAAGTGCTAGTTTATAGTTTTCAAAGCCAAGTTTGTTCTTCCGCCTTGTGCGCACCTTTTGTTTGTTCATTTTGTTAGTGTTAAAATAAATGATGTCTTTACCTTCACGCCATGTCCACTCCAACTTTACTTGCATCTCGGGGAAAATAAACACCCCAAAGTCCACGTTATGACAATTGAAATGTGTCCTCTTGTTGTCTCCTTCCCCCTGTTGTTTGTGGTGCTTTGTGGACATTTGCACTGCCAACATTTCAATGTAAACTTCTGTATATGTGTTGTAAAAAATGAAAATCCTAAATAAATCTTCAATTTAAAAAAAGTGTACACATAAACCAAATGTCAACTGATAAGAAATGAAGAACTTTGTAGTTGCACTTGTAAGTAGAAGGGGTTGCAAAAGGGGAATAGAAGGGAGGTGGGCACTGACCTCTGCTCTTAAAACCAGGGGCCCCTGGTACCTATTGAGTCTTGCTGCTCCCCTGCTCCCACCCTGGCTGTGGGGCTCCACGCCTCGCTTCTGTCCTACACGCCACTCCAGCTCATCCCTCTGACCGGACTGTGAGTGAGGGGGTGTGGGGGCGGGGGGGTGAAAGAGGGGATGTGGTTTTGACAGGAGGACAAAATGGTTTGGTGGACAAACGGGACAAGAGGACAACATACCGGGTAAGAAAGAAAGAACGCGAGCAGGAAAAAAAGAACAAAAAAAGACAAGATTGTGAATGGGCGATGAATACAAGCAGGTGGAGGGTGGTTTGGTGGTTTGGTGGCGGACGGACGGACGTTGAAACAACTACAAATATTTTCTGGAAAACAACAAAAACTAGAGCAGAAAGAAGAGTGCAAAGAGGAAGACCAACTTAAAGATGACGGCGTACGACAGAGACGAGAAGACAACCAGAATGAGGATGAAAAAAATGACGGGCTGAAACATCTGTGCAAAAAGTGTCAGGAGGTGGGGAACACGGGGGTGAGGGTGGGTGGGGGATTGGGGGTGAGGGGAGAAAGAATGCAAAAGACTTGTTATGAAGCGCATGCGATGACGGACACATGAGTCCAAAGCAAACCAGCTGAGCGATAACCATGGCAAAAAAAGGTGCAGAGCGACAGCTAGCGAGCTAAACTGTGGTCGAGAAAAAAGTCAGCAGTTGCACCCGGAAAGTTGGCTTCCAATTCCGCAAGATTTTGGGTCAGTTGTCAATCCGGACCAGTGCCGCAATCATTAACGTAATTAACAGTTCAAACCAGTTCTACCGTCTTATAACAATCAGCAACACTTCACTTCTTAATCAAACTTCATCATGTTAGAATAATTGCATCCAATAATTGGGAAGCAACATGAAGGTGTTCTGTTTCTTTCGTGTATTGTAATCAACAGAAAGATATTGTCTGGACCTGAGATCTATAAAGTGAAGAGGAAGAAGGACCAGACTCCCCTCCAGGCACCGCTTCTTCGAACTGTTTTACGACCGTTTTAATCAAAGGCGATGGCTGTTTACGACCCCCGTGCCTATAAAAACAGCTGTTGCCATGTAATCAGGGAAAGTCCAAATAAAAGATTACAATCTTTCGCCAGAGCGTGGTGAGACTGTACAAAGAGTACAGTCCAGACGTCTCTCCTCAATTGAGCCAAATTTAATCATGTCTGTTTAATTCCTTGCTTCTTGTCTTGTTTAATAGATGTCATCAGTGTTTGAACCTGACACATCAAAATGCAAAAATCGTATTGGTTTTCTCATTTTGCCGGTTGAGAACTGCTTCCCCCCTTCAGAATCAAAAATGGTACACTTCCTTCGCCATACATCATCCTCTTTGAACCAGGAAGTGTCCTACTGACATACAGTACAGATCACCTCCACGATTATTTTCATTATTTTATTTTTATTCAATTTTAGAGCTTGGAGGAGGTCTTATCCCTCTACTGGACGACTGAAGGCCTTACACGTTGTCCACCCAGCTCCACCGGGGCCTGCAGGAAGAAGAGGAGGAGAAGGCAGCAGTCGGCAGGGAATGAAGGTAGCTTCCCTTTGAGGCCAAGGTGGAGAACGTTCTGGAATCCTCACTGAGCTTGCAGACATTGCCTTCATCATGCAAATCTGCTTTTTGGATTGTGACGTTGGTCTCCTTGGCAACATACAAACTTAACAGCCAAGCCATCCATCATGCAGTCGCGACAAGAGAAGCTGGCGTCGGGGGGCCAAGTGGGAGGAGCTAATGTTACTGGGTGTGTCTGCAGGTGGCAAAAGCAAGGTGGCGCTCTGCAAGCGGCATGGAGATGTAGATGGCAATGTGGCGGCGGTGGCGGGAAGTGATGGTCGGTAAGGGGGCAAAGGGCGGCGTGGGTGGTGGTAGAGCTGGGTGGTTCCCAAACAAACGTCACTTTGAACACGACTCTGCTGAAGTCTGAAGCCAACCGGGCCAATTCCCACCAAGTCAGGACAGTATGGTTCTGCTCGCCACGGTGCTTTTTTTTACGGCGCTTACGTCCGAGTGTGTGACGGAGGAAGCCCGACACGTTGCGGGGAAAGATCACTCGCATGTCCCAACTGATTACGCGACAGGAGAAACTCTTTAAGAGTTCTGATGAAGAGAGTACCGTATTTCCTTGAATTCCCGCCGGGGCGCTAATTAATTTAAAACCTCTTCTCACTCCAGCGCTTACCAAAGGCATGTGGTAAATTTAGGCCTGCGCTTATAAATTTGAGTGTGATGTAAGGATACCATCATGAAAAGCACATTTAATAAAAAAAACGTTACTATGGTCTTACCTTTACTTATAAATGAAGTCCATGCACAGCTCCTTCTGATCAAAAGCATCGATAACTTGTTTATAGAAGTCTTCCTTATCTTTCTTCAGTTTTAAAAGTCTCTCTGTCTCGATGGAGATCTTCCTTTATTACCTCCTGCTTCCATTGAAAGTCCAGTTTTGAAAACTGTTTTATTTTAGATATGTAATCCTCCATGTTAAAAGTGCAAGCGAGAGGAAAAAATAAAGGATCGCTGCTCACTCTTGCTGCTTGTTGTCACTTCTTCTGCAGCTGAGTAGTCGCAAGAAGGATCACTAGCGCCCTCTACCACCAGGAGGCGGGAGTCATTTAATGACTCATATTTGACACACGCAGCTACGGTATATTGATAAAACATAGCTGCTTACTGTTCTTTTTAGCATATTCAATAGCTTGGACCTTAAATTCCTACTGAGTAGCTCTTTATCTTCTTCCTTTTATGCGATTTCAAATGATTGAAATCCGCCTCCTCCATTTTGAAAATGATGACAGGTGAAATGTCACTCGTGACGTGACGAGTTTGACCCGGCGGAAATTCTAGACGTATGCTAATTGTTTTGCGAAACGAGTTTGACCCGGCGGAAATTCTAGACATGCACTAATAAAAACAATATTTTGTGAAACGAGTTTGACCCGGCAGTAATTCTAGGCAGGCGCACACTATATCCCCGGCGGCAATTCAAGGAAATGCGGTAAGTCACGTTTTGGACATTTATTGGTGTTGTCCATTATTAGCATTACAATACTACTGATATGACAGCGGAACCTCGATTTACAAACGTAATGGGTTCTGGAACAAGGTTCATGAATAGAAAAGTGTGTATAGTGAAACAAATGTATATAAAGTAAACAATGTAAACATGGAAATTAAAGGGGAAACTGCACTTTTTGGGGAATTTTTGCCTATCGTTCGCAATGATTATGAAAGATATGTCGATGGATGGATTTTTTAAAATGCATTCTAAATATTAAATAGATGCAATTAAAATTCCGCTTACAATGGAGCCGCTCTATTCTGCCTTTAGAGCCCCGAAAAAAACATCCAACTACCTACAGTAGGGTTTTATATACACCAGGGGTGTCCAAAGTGTGGCCCGGGGGCCATTAGCGGCCCACAGCTAATTGTTTACCGGCCCACCACACATTCTGGAAATGCTATTGCAAAAATGAATAAACATTTTAAAAAAAAGTGGAACGAGGTGAAATCTAACTAGAACAAGTTGCAATGTTGACATGCAGGCTGTTTTTTTTCTTTTGTCTATCATTATTTTTCTTTTTTTGCCATTACTCCAAAAAAATAAATCAATGTAATGAATTATTGACCTATTCAACGCTCCAATTATTTTAAATATTTCACTTTAAAATGTTTTATCTGGAAAATGTTGCATAATTTGAGTGGTAGTCACAACGCCAGTACTAGCGGGGTGTATAATATAGCCTGGAAAAGTCATGGATGCATGGGATTCTGGGTAATTGTTATGTTGCGTTTCTAATGTGTTACTGTGAGGATTTTCTCCCAAAATGTGTTAGTCATTCTTGTTTGGTGTGGGTTCACAGTGTGGCGCATATTAGTAAGAGTGTTAAAGTTGTTTGTATCACAACCATCAGTGTGACCTGTATGGCTGTTGAAAAAGTATGCATTGCAGTCGTAAACGTGTATCTGCGGAAGCCACATACAACATGTTACTGGTCTGGCAAGCTGATTGTTCATGTTGTAGAAGGCGTCAAAGGCAATGGCTTCATAGTGCGACCTTATCGTTATCTGGGTGACCATCAATCAGCAGATATTTGCAAGAATGGTCGCGGCTCCCATCGTCTTCTCTTTTTTGTGGAACGGGTCTAATTGGCTCTTTGAGTGGTAAAGGTTGCCGACCCCTGGTCTGGAATTAACTTACAGGGAGCAAGGAAGCGAGGGGCAGCCGCCCACTGGATGATGTAAACATCAGCACACTCTGAAAGTGTGTGTGTGGGGCGGGGGGTTTGGTGGTAGCAGGGGTTTTATATTGTAGCGTCCCGGAAGATTTAGTGCTGTAAGGGGTTCTGGGTATTTGTTCTGTTGTGTTTATGTTATGTTACGGTGCGGATGTTCTCCCGAATAGTGTTTGTCATTCTTGTTTGGTGTGGGTTCACAGTGTAGCGCGGATTTGTAACAGTGTTAAAGTTGTTTATACGGCCACCCTCAGTGTGACCTGTATGGCTGTTGATCAAGTATGCCTTGCATTCGCTTATGTATGTGTAGAAGCCGCATATACTATATAACTGGGCCGGCACGCTGTTTATATGGGGGAAAAGCGGACGTGGCGACAGGATGTAGAGGACACTAAAGGCAGTGCCTTTAAGGCACGCCCCCAATATTGTTGTCCAGGTAGAAATCTGGAGAAATTCGGGAGAATGGTTGGCCCGGGAGATATTCGGGAGGGGCACTGAAATTCGGGAGTCTCCCGGGAAAATCGGGAAGGTTGGCAAGTATGCTTGGAAGTGATCAAAGCACTGCTAGAAATAGTTTGTCTGTGTTAGCGTCGCTAACACTTGGTTAATATTCAAGTCACGAAATGTAAATCGAGTATTGTTGGCGCTTTATGAACGGTTATTTATCGGATTTTACGGGCGAAATAGTGGAGATCCCATTGGCTCTGTTGTAAGCGGACTTTTATTTCCATCCATCATTCCATTTTCTACCGCTTATTCCCTTTCGGGGTCGCGGGGGGCGCTGGCGCCTATCTCAGCTACAATCGGGCAGATGGCGTTGTACACCCTGGACAAGTCGCCACCTCATCGCAGGGCCAACACAGATAGACAGACAACATTCACACACTAGGGACCATTTAGTGTTGCCAATCAACCTATCCCCAGGTGCATGTCTTTGGAGGTGGGAGGGGCCTATCCCCAGGTGCATGTCTTTGGAGGTGGGAGGGGCCTATCCCCAGCTGCATGTCTTTGGAGGTGGGAGGAAGCCGGAGTACCCGGAGGGAACCCACGCAGTCACGGGGAGAACATGCAAACTCCACACAGAAAGATCCCGAGCCTGGGATTGAACCCAGGACTGCAGGACCTTCGTATTGTGAGGCAGACGCACTAACCCCTCTTCCACCGTGAAGCCCGGACTTTTATTTACGTTTATTAATATTTAGAATGCATATTTTAAAAAATTCCCTTGTCGTCATGTCTTTCATAATGATTGTGAACGATAGGCAAAATTCCAACAAAAAGTGCAGTTCCTCTTTAAGGTTTCAGCCTTGTCAAAAGTCAATATTTTAGCAAAAGTTTGTACATTTTGAAGTCAATATAAAGCGCTATACAGGACTAACTTTCTATTTGATCCCAAAGCCAAAACAACAACAACTATCTGAACTGTCCGCCTCACACACTGTCACTAGTCCTGTGGTGCACTCACTGTTTGAAATAACAAAGTATTTGATGAAGAGGGAGTGGACTCTGGGATGTGGTCTCTGAACCGAGGATGTCGTTGTGGCTTGTGCAGCCCTTTGAGACACTTGTGATTTAGGGCTACATAAATAAACATTGATTGATTGATTGGGCAGTGTTGACAACGCTGTAGATACTTCCTAAATGTTTCAAACCACACATGGCTTATCAATTGCTGTCTTTTGACTTAAACTGAACTTGCAAAAAAAGAGTAAAAGAAAGCACACAAAGTAGCAATCAGCTCAGTAGACAGAGATAAGCCCACCTACAATGCATGTGCTGTCGGGCACAAAATGGGTTCGATGAAACGTTCATACCACAAAGCATATTTGTATTCAGCCTGTGGTTCTTATATCGAGAAGTCTGTATAATGAGGGGGTTCGTAAATCGAGGTTCATCTGTATTTACATGGACTCGTCTGTCCCACAAGTACAATCAGGATCCGAGTCCTACTCTGCTAAACCGAACAGAACTGTACCGCTTGGTGAAAACGTGACTTAGTCTTAGTTTAATGCCAGTTAAGAAAGTTGGGCTGTGTTCAACTTCCTGTCTAAAGTGATACAGTGTCCCCGATGACACCTTATAACCCGAGTTAACGAGGAATCCAAACCACAGAAAAGCGCTGAGATCTCACTTATTCAGGACTTTAAGGGTCTACCAAGGTTTGCACATTAAAGAAGCTTTAGGTCACATGATAAAATTACCTGGAAGTCCGTCACCAGGTCTCTCCCGAAAGTGCCGATGGGAGAATCTCGAGACATGGAGGTGACGGTGGACAGGAAGCTGCTGGACTCGGTCAGGTTCGGCATCGGGGAGAGGTCATCCGTCCTTTCCCGAAGTCCTTCCCCGACGTGTTCCAGCTTCTCCACAAAGATGTGCAGCTCGGTGCGGAAAGCCTTCATCCGCGTGTTAATTGTGTCCAGGACTTGGGGGTCCGCAGCTCCCCTGTGCGGACTTTCCCCCGTCGTCACTACAAGCTCGCCGTCCAGGATCAGACTGTCTGTGTCGGTAATCAGGCGGTCCACAGACTTCCCAAGTCTGTCAGCTTCCCGCTTCACGTTCGCGAAGGACTCCCGCTCTTCTCTGGGGCGGTTGGCCAGTTGTGTGGCACTGAGCTCAATGCCGTCAGAAGGTGGGACACTTCCAAACCCTGAGGTGGTGTTGGTGGTGGTTTTCTCAAAGAGGTCTTCAGAGTCGCTCTCCCCTCCTATGGGGCCTTCTCTCTTTGGTTGGAGGAGAAGGAGGCGTCCTGCTTCCTCTTCTTCGGCGGATTCGCGACGTCCTGCGTCGCTGTCGACGTCGCTGTCCCGAGGGCTGGCGGTTCTCAGGACCAGGTGTGCTGCCAGGTCACAGCGCTGGACGTTGGACAGAAGGACCCGGTTCTCATACTGCAGCTTCATCACCTTTCCACTCAGCTCGTTGATCTGCATCCTGGCGGATTTCAGCTCTTCCATCATCATCCCTCCGTTGGAGCCATTGCCAGTTTTGAAGAGTCCTCCATCACTGCCATCCTCGCCGGCTGATCCGCTGTTCGGCCCGAACTTGAAGCGGTTGAGCTCGGAGGTGAGCTGCCTGTTGTGGTCCTCGATCTCAGCGATGGAGCGACGCAGCAGCTCTGCTTCCTCCTCCACAAACTGGAGGTGGCGTCGGAGCTCGCCGGCAGACTCCAGCACGTCGCCGCCGTAGGGCGACGAAGGCATGCTGGAGAAGGGCTCCCGGCCGAAGCAGTCCCGCTCGTACTGGCAGCGGATGTCCTCGTTCTCGGCACGCAGGCTGCGGTTCTCCACCTCCAGCTCCACGATCTTCCTCCCCAGGATGTTGGCCTCTTCTTCCACCAGTTTGAGGCGCAGTCGCAGCTCGGCCTCCCGCGTGGAGTGAGGGCCGCCGCTGGAGCACTCGACCAGAGGGAGCGGACTGTCCACGTCGCCGTAAACCGACTTGTACTTCTGCAGCTCTTGCTCCAGTTCATCCTTCTCCCGGCCCAGCTTGGCCATCTTTTTACGCATCAGGCTCGATTCTTCTTTGGAGAACTGGAGCTGACACCTGAGGTCAGCACTGTCTTCCTAGTGGACAGAAACAGAAATACTCTGTTACTAAAGTCCTAATACAAACCCCGTTTCCATATGAGTTGGGAAATTGTGTTAGATGTAAATATAAACAGAATACAATGATTTGCAAATCATTTTCGACCCATATTCAGTTGAATATGCTACAAAGACAACATATTTGATGTTCAAACTCATAAACTTTGTTTTTTTTGCAAATAACAATTAATTAAAAATTTCCTGGCTGCAACACGTGCCAAAGTAGTTGGGAAAGGGCATGTTCACCACTGTGTTACATCACCTTTTCTTTTAACAACACTCAATAAATGTTTGGGAACTGAGGAAAATAATTGTTGAAGCTTTGAAAGTGGAATTCTTTCCCATTCTTGTTTTATGTAGAGCTTCAGTCCTTCAACAGTCCGGGGTCTCCACTGTCGTATTTTACGCTTCATAATGCACCACACATTTTCCATGGGAGACAGGTCTGGACTGCAGGCGGGCCAGGAAAGTACCCGCACTCTTTTTTTAAGAAAGCCACACTGTTGTAACACGTGCTGAATGTGGTTTGGCATTGTCTAGCTGAAATAAGCAGGGGTGTCCATGAAAAAGACGGCACTGAGATGGCAGCATATGTTGTTCCAAAAGCTGTATGTACCTTTCAGCATTAATGGTGCCTTCACAGATGTGTAAGTTACCCATGCCTTGGCCACTAATGCACCCCCATACCATCACACATGCTGGCTTTTCAACTTTGCGTCGATAACAGTCTGGAAGGTTCGCTTCCCCTTTGGTCCGAATGACACAATGTCGAATATTTCCAAAAACAATTTGAAATGTGGACTTGTCAGACCACAGAAACACTTTTCCACTTTGCATCAGTCCATCTTAGATGATCTCGGGCCCAGAGAAGCCAGCGGCGTTTCTGGATGTTGTTGATAAATGGCTTTCGCTTTGCATAGTAGAGCTTTAACTTGCACTTACAGATGTAGCGACAAACTGTATTGAGTGACAGTGGTTTTCTGAAGTGTTCCTGAGCCCATGTGGTGATATCCTTTAGAGATTGATGTCGGTTTTTTATACAGTGCCGTCTGAGGGATGGAAGGTCACGGTCATTCAATGTTGGTTTCCGGCCATGCTGCTTACATGGAGTGATTTCTCCAGATTCTCTGAACCTTTTGATGATATTATGGAGCGTAGATGTTGAAATCCCTAAATTTCTTGCAATTGCACTTTGAGAAAGGTTGTCCTTAAACTGTTTGACTATTTGCTCACACAGTTGTGGACAAAGGGGTGTACCTCGCCCCATCCTTTCTTGTGAAAGACTGAGCATTTTTTGGGAAGCTGTTTTTATAGCCAACCATGGCACCCACCTGTTCCCAATTAGCCTGCACACCTGTGGGATGTTCCAAATAAGTGTTTGATGAGCATTCCTCAACCTTATCAGTATTTATTTCAACCTTTCCCAACTACTTTGTCACGTGTTGCTGGCATCAAATTCTAAAGTTAATGATTATCTGCAAAAAAAAATTTTTTTATGAGTTTGAACATCAAATATGTTGTCTTTGTAGCATATTCAACTGAATATGGCTTGAAAAGGATTTGCAAATCATTGTATTCTGTTTATATTTACATCTAACACCATTTCCCAACTCATATGGAAACGGGGTTTGTAATATGACTTTCATAAAAACGATCATCTACCTGGTTCGTGGATTTCTTGTCCTTAAAGGAGAGCCCTCGTCGCTTTGGTGCAGTCTGTAAGTGACCAAAGCAAATAATTAGGACACTTTTTAACAAACTGAAGCGAGAGAACATAAAGATCTGCTCAGGAGAGGAAGTATGCCAAAGATTACCATCAATAATCCCATAAAGGGAGACATCAGTGGGACGGCAGGAGAGAATTAATCCTTGATGGGGTTCTTACATAATGTAAACATTTCCGCCATCAGGTCAAAGTTTGATGATGGAAGAAGCATTTCATGTATTTAAGACTGCAAATCATGATGATGATGATGATGATGATGATGATCTGAGTCATCATAGCTGGATAACAATGTCAAATAAAGTCTGGAGCAAACAACACAACATGAACGGGAAGTAAGGAGGAACATAATTAGAACAGTTATTTCAAGCTTCTATTGTGTACTGAATTATTATGATGAATTGAAGTTACTAGAAACTGCACACTGCAAAAATTCAGAGTTCAAAAATTACAGGAAAAAAATACAAAAATGAGGGGTATTTTACTTGAACTAAGCAAAATTATCTGCCAATAGAACAAGAAAATGTGGCTTTTCAAGACTTTCCAAAACAAGTAAAATTAGCTAATGTCATGTCTTAGTGATCATGTTTAGTTTGGCTATATTCTGTTTGGTTTTTGCACTCGGTTGGTTCCTGTTTTTTCACTCCCTGTTTTGTTTCCATGACAACCCATTAGTTTTCACCTGTCATGTCACGCACCTGATTCACTTGGACTCATGCACCAGTTGTCAATCACCACATCACTATTTAAGCCTGCAGTTGCCAGGCAGTCAGCCTGGCGACATCCCCCTCTACACATCCATCCATCCATCCATCCATTTTCTACCGCTTATTCCCTTTAGGGTCACGGCGGGCGCTGGTGCCTATCTCAGCTACAATCGGGTGGATGGCGGGGTACACCCTGGACAAGTCGCCACGTCATCGCAGGGCCAACACAGATAGACAACATTCACACACTAAGGCCAATTTAGTGTTGCCAATCAACCTATCCCCAGGTGCATGTCTTTGGAGGTGGGAGGGGCCTATCCCCAGGTGCATGTCTTTGGAGGTGGGAGGGGCTTATCCCCAGGTGCATGTCTTTGGAGCTGGGAGGAAGCCGGAGTACCCGAAGGGAACCCACGCAGTCACGGGGAGAACATGCAAACTCCACACAGAAAGATCCCGAGCCTGGGATTGAACCCAGGACTACTCAGGACCTTCGTATTGTGAGGCAGACTCACTAACTCTCCCCCACCTTGCTGCCCCCCTCTACACATTCTAAAATAAAATCTGCTTAATGAGAATAATTATCTTATCAGAAAGAAAATAAGCAAATATCACCCTTATTTGAGATAATTTAATCTTACTTAAATTTCTGTGTTTGCGATGCAGAAAAACAAAACAACTTTTAGGTAAAAGGTTTTTGTTTTCTTTTATTTTTGTGCTATTTCATTTTTTTTAAGTTGTTTTTTAAAACAGGTCATATTATACTTATTCATAGTATTTAATGTATATTAAATACAGTTCAATACACATGCAGTCAGCTTCGGTTATGGTATTAGTTTACAATTCCAATTAGAACATGATGCATCACATATTTCCCATTTCTCATTACACCATGTCCGAAAAGTAGTAGGTAGTGTTGCGGGCTCGGGGTCGCAGCTTACTGTGAGGTTTGTTCCTCCGGGATGCAAACAGACCACTCCGGACAGGACGTGCAGGTAGGAACATGATTTATTTGTAGAACTCAAACCAGTACCAAACATTTAAAACAAGCCAGAGGAAAAATGTGCCGATCGCACTTGAAGCAAACGCTAACACTTAGCACAGGTTAAAAGACAAGGAATACTCCCGTAACTGGAGCATAAGCAAAGAACGAAGCCAGGCCGGCTTAAATAATGCCTCTGATTAGTGCTCGGGGCACAGGTAAGTGTCCCCTAACACCAATCAGAGGCAGGTGAAAATAATAAGTAGCGAAGGTAACTAAACAAACTCAAGGGTGCACAACAACAAGAACTAAAGGGAGTCTAAAAGGTAGACGCAGAGCTTATGTATTCTTACCCCTTTCCATTGTTTTCAAGACATTTGTATGTACTCCAAACCCGGGCAAATTAATGTGGCCCTTTAAGCTTTTCAATGTGGCTCTTTAAGCTTTTCAACCCGGCCTGCCGGACATTCCCAAATCCTTTTTTTTTAGATCTTTAAGACGGAAAGTGTAGCTGCCATTATGATGTGTACTCATGTTTTCTAATTACCAGAAGTCTTGAACGATACAAAATATTTCACTGGTTGGAATCTGCACTTTTGCATGATATGCTAGTTAAGATAGTAATCTAATGAGTTACTGTGGTCATCTAAACCACAGCAGGTGACAGGGACAGACTTGAAAGGAGATTTTTTTACAACAAAGTTGTAAAGCTTAGTGATGTATCAGATTGTAGGTGTTTTTTTTTTACCCTTCGCGTTCATATATGTTTGTTGCATTTTCGTTTTGCTTGATTGTATAATATGTTGATCAAGAAGGGGTAGGACATTCAAATGTTGTCAATATTCAGTGTTTTAACATTCATAGTTAATATTTGTTATGATCCGCTGGGCGGATCATAGTCTATTTGGGTTTTTCGGGTCACGTGTGTTTTTCTGTTAGTGTTGGACTCTGTTTAGTTCCTGTTTATGCACCTCTGAGTTTGTTTGTTTCTGTTGCCCCGACTGCAGATTGCTCTCAGCTGCGTCTGGTTAGTGTTTGAGACACTCACCTGTTGTCCAGGTACTAATCAGAGGGCTATTTAGTCTTTGTCCTGACCTCACTCGGTCTTGCTTCCTAATTTGCTTGATGCTACAGATGAAAACGTTTGATTCCTGCTTAATACCTGCTAGTTTCCACGCTAGGCTACTTTGCTAGCTCACACGCTAGCCCATTTAGTTTGTTGCCTTAAGTGCGATCAGCACGTTTTTCTATGTCCTGTCTGATTTATTACGTAATAAATAATTTTCCTACCTGCACACTGTGTCCGAAGCCCGTCTGCATTTCTGGGAGAACGAGCACCATGCGCCCGGGTCGTCACAATATTGTCTTTATCGTCATGTACATTCTTGGTGTCTCATTCAGTAAATAAAATGTAAAATTCCATTTCGTTTTAAGCATTCAATCAGACATTATTGTGAGGTTTTGTATTAATGTTCCTAAAAATCAGATATACCGGCTACAGGACACATTTTTTTCTCTAAATCTGGGCCCCCGCCCCCAGAATCAAAATAATCACCCAGGCCTGGGCTGAGTTAAGCGCGTGAGGTGCAAGTTTATGTCAAAATATGTGTAGGAATCGACCGATTATTCGACGTACATCCACATCGGCCAATACTCAATCGCAAGGGGAGTGACGTTCATATGTTGTCAATATTCAGTCTTTTATCCTTCATAGTTAATATTGTAAATCCCACATTCTTTACTTTCACGTACATTCTGGGTGTGTCTTTAGTAAAAAAAAAAAAAAAAATCTGTTTTTTTTAAGACGTTTTTAGCATTCAATCAGACATTATTGTAAGGTTTTGTATTAGTGTTCCTAAAAATCAAATATACCAGCCCACAGACACATGTTTTTTCTCTAAATTTGGCCCAGGTCTGATGTACTCAATCTGTAACACAAACAGTGGATGAATAAATAATAAGTAAATAAACGAATAAAAAGGTGGTCATAAATAAGTAGATAAGTAAGTTGTGATTCACCTAATGAGATGAATAAGATCTATTTTTTTCAGCTGACAGTGCAGTGAGCATAAAAGTTTGATAGGCTCCAGCATCCCGCGACCTCGAGAGGTACAAGTGGTACAAAGTGGATGGATGGATGGGTTTACTGTTACATTATCTTCTTTACGAGATAGGCTCCAGCGCCCCATGCCTCCCCGTAAGGAACAAAGCGGTAGAAAATGGATGGATGGATAGTATTACCAGCTAATGAATTCCTGGAATAACTCGTAGCAAAGTACAGAGGTATCGTCCACATGGTTCACTTCCTCCCATCCTTCCTCTCTGCTTATTCTCTTCTTCACCAGCAAGACTTTTCAATAAAGGTAAAGGTTATGTTCAATGTTGATTTAGCATTTTAGTCATCATTTATATGTATTTCACATTATTTTTCTGCATATATAGTCTCAATAAAATATGTTTTGTGTTCATAACGGCGGGATAGCTCGGTTGGTAGAGTGGCCGTGCCAGCAACTTGAAGGTTGCAGGTTCGATCCCCGCTTCCGCCATCCTAGTCACTGCCGTTGTGTCCTTGGGCAAGACACTTGACCCACCTGCTCCCAGTGCCACCCACGTTGGTTTAAACATAACTTAGATATTGGGTTTCACTATGTAAAAAGCGCTTTGAGTCACTGGAGAGAAAGCGCTATATAAATAAAAAAGGTACAAACAAAACAGAAGGTACGAACAAAAGGCGCTCTCGGAGGAGGTCCAAAACTTGGCTATGAAACAAAAACTTGCACTAAGGCAAAACTATGGACATAAAACAAAAAATTTGCACTATGGCATGAATAACGAAAAACTTACTTGGAACGAGAAAGGAACATGGATCATCGGCATGGATGACAAGGGTGTGTCGATGGTGAGTAGAAGGTGATGTGCCTGGCGACTACAGGCTTAAATGGGTGCAGTGATTAACAGGTGCATGAGTCCAAATGAACCAGGTGCGTGACATGACAGGGGCAAACTAATTGGTAGTCATGGTGACAAAAACAAACAAGAGTGCACAATGACAGGAACTAATGGAGTCAAAAACAAAACAGAATATAACTAAACAGAACATGGTCACAAACACATGACAATTCCCACAAAAGCAAGGAGTGCTGAGGA